>NC_138984.1:68445521-68695521 GCF_964341445.2 Mesoplodon mirus
ATACATAACAAAAGGAAAAGAAATGGTAAAACAAAAATCAATTCATTAAAGGTTATGTGTTTTCAGAAGTATTGGACATTTTAAATTCTTCAAAATGTATAACTTCAAAGATACCCAATTTATACCTCACTAGAAAAAGTTGTATCTTGTTATTTACCCCTAGGTGCAAACTGAGTTATTTCTAACAGAACCATCATGACTTGAACACTGGAACCATCCAGTCAACCTCAGTAGTTGCCCAGAGGATCAGATGGAAAAGAGAACGACTACGTGCTTACCATCTGTTTCCCATATGCCTGAGAAAAGATCCAGAAAATCCAAATTCTCAGGGCAATGGCCTTCAAATCAGTCACCAGAGAGAGAAATGCTTCCTGCTGCTGGCTAAACTGACCACACTGCAATAAATACACCTCATGTTCAATGGTCAGAATCTTGATTGTCTTGTACAGTGGTATAAACGGTATCAGAAAACCAAGAGAACTCTGACCCATCTAGGTGCACACCTACTCACACAGGTGTTTTAGATGTGACACTTGGTTACCATGGGCCTTCCTTTCTCTGAATCGACACTCTGGCCTGTCTACCTGCCAAGCAGTGTGAATTTCAATAGTTTGCTAGAGGGTTAAAGAGACTGTGGCTTTTAAACTGAGATATGTTAAATACTTAAAAAACAGCTTTTTTTTTTTTTTTAATCTTTTGGCCATGCCACCCAGACTGTGGGATCTTATTCCCCCACCAGGGATCGAACCCACGCCCCCTGCATTAGAAGTTCGGAGTCTTAACAACTGGACAGCCAGGGAAGTCCCTGAAAATCAGCTATTGTTATAGACCTGAGGACACTTTTTTTTTTTTTTAACATTTAAAAATACTCTTCCTGACCGTGGTCTTTTGACCATGGTCTTTGGGGCCCTGGGTGGCTGGAAGGAGTTTTCTTGGGGTTACCCTAGGAATAGCTGACAGTAGAATTTCTCCATTTTCCCCCCTCCTTTACATGTTGGAATTTTGCTCCTGATAAACAAGGCAGAATTTGGTTTTTCATTTTAATGCATTATAGTAGCTACTCAGTAAATATTTATTGAATGTTCCAATAGATTCAAAATATATGTGCTTAGTGAATTTTGTATTAACAGATGCTAAATGATGTCACTGCTTATGAATGCAAGCCAGACTAAAAAGACCTAGTCAACAAAAGCTGTAGGAATGACACACGGGTGACAACTTTCCTCTTGGTACTGCCTTATGGGTATTTCATGCAGCATGGGCTAGTCCTCTTGGGGAAGAGAGGAAACTCAGAGGTGTTGAGGTCCTTTCATGACTTTTAACAGCTTCATGCAAACAGAGAAACCAAGCTAAAAAGCAATCAAACTCCTCAATCCAATGTGGCTGAAACCACAGAGGTCCCTGAGGCTGTTTGGGAGATATGAGGACCCCAAAGAGATCTGAGTCAATACAAAGTTCCTATCAACACTAGCTCAATAGATTCCCTCTCTTTAAAGAATTTATTTATTTTTATTTTTATTTTTTTTAATTAATTGGATCCCTCTTTGAGATCCACCCTCAGCAATGCCCAGAGGCCAGATGTGCTCTGGATGGCATCTCCCTTTTGTGCTAGCAGGACAACAGGAAGGCATGCCAACCCGAGCCCTAGTGAAAGCCTTCAAGGCTGAGGTCCTGAACGTTTCCTCTGTTTTTTGGCCACATAGGTTCCTGAACTTGCCACCATGCCTATTTTACAATTTTCAAAAATCAAAATATGTAGCACTTTTATTAGAGCTATTCTTAACATGCGAATGTATACACATGTACACACACACACACAGACACACACAACCAGGGCATATAATTAGTGCAGATGATATACATACGCTCATGAACGAAGCTTGTGCTGGAGACATTGCTGGACCAGCAAGTACGACTCTGCCCCACCAAAGCATTCATCCAGTGAATATTTATTGAGTGCCAATTAATGTGCCAGGAATGGTGATGTGGATATGGTGATGACTGAAAAGGACAAAGTCTCTATCCTCCTGAATTTACATACCAGTGAGGAAGACAGATAGTACACAGGGGGACAGATCAAAGTTCTGAGAGGAGAGGGAAGGGCGGCGAGGCAAGCTTGTCAGGAGAGCCACGGAAGCTCTGTGAAACGGTGAAGTTGGAGCACAGGCCTCAATGAAACGAGAGTGAGCCATGTGAGTGTCTGAGGGAGACCATTCTGGGCAGAAGAAACAGCAAATATAACGGCCCTGAGGGAGGAATATGCCTGACCTATTTAAGCAAAAGCCAAGCCAAGGAGGCTGGAAGGGATTGATGGAGGAGATTAGCAGGGAACCCTTCAGGAACACATCAGAGTCAGATCCCATCGGCCCTGATCATGCTTTTGGAAGGTTATGAGTCAGGGAGTGACAGCCACGTGCACTGTGGTCCCCATTGGTAATCCTGGAAAGGGTGTTAGTTCTGATGATTGGGTGTCTTGCACAGACTTTTCAGAGGTGGCCAGAGGGCCACCATTCCTTGCAGAGGGTAAGTTCCAATCCCAGGCTCTTGGGGCTAATTCAGGAGTGGGCATCATTCTGCCCACTGTTTCTCTCCTTCCTCCTTCTCCCCGCCTCAGGAGCTGTCCCTCCTCAATAGACTTCTAGGAAAGGTAAACTGGGGAGAGGAGGCAAAATGCAAAACACGAGTCTTTCAACTTGGTCCAAGTGTAGGTAAGGAAGGGTGAACCGACAGCTGATCTGAGGTCTGGGAAGTAGCTGATCCGTGTCCATCATTAGTATCTGCCCTTTTTGCTTTAGATTCATGAATCCAGTCCCAGACTGGCTCTTTTTACTCATTTATCAGTTTATTTATTTATTTTTTATTTTATTTTTTTTTGCGGTACACGGGCCTCTCACTGCCGTGGCCTCTCCCGCTGCGGAGCACAGGCTCCGGACGCACAGGCCCAGCGGCCATGGCTCACGGGCCCAGCCGCTCCGCGGCCTGCGGGATCCTCCTGGACCAGGGCACGAACCCGTGTCCCCTGCATCGGCAGGCAGACTCTCAACCACTGCATCACCAGGGAAGCCCTATCAGTTTATTTTATTCTGTTATTTCTTTTCTTTGTTTTAGAGGGCTCGAACTTGCCCCTCTGGAGAGTAGATGTCCACATGCATCAGCCCATGCAGCCACGCCCCCGGGAGATACCGAGGCCAGGAAAGCAATGGTTTTGCTTCTTTGCTTTCAAAAGGTTGTATTGAAATAAAGACCGAAGATAATATGGGAACAATTTCTGCACAGCACATAATTATTCGGCTTAGCAAATATTTTAAAAATAAGCTAGGAGGGCTTCCCTGGTGATGCAGTGGTTGAGAGTCTGCCTGCCGATGCAGGGGACACGGGTTCATGCCCCGGTCCGGGAGGATCCCACATGCCGCGGAGCGGCTGGGCCCGTGAGCCATGGCCGCTGGGCCTGCGCGTCCGGAGCCTGTGCTCCGCAGCGGGAGAGGCCACGGCAGTGAGAGGCCCGTGTACCGCAAAAATAAATAAATAAATAAGCTAGGAGACAAAGTACAGGCCCTGCCATTGACTGCCCCTGTGTTCTCACAGAGGAGAAAATACAAGGGAAAAGGGAAAGGTGGGATGTGATGGGGCTTCTCTCTTCATTCTAAATAGTGAACTCAGAGTTTGAAAATACAAGATGAACTGGAAGCCATTCTCTTGCCAGCCTCCTGCCTTCACTCATCAACTTCACAATTTCGCCAAGGAGCCCTAGCATGCCCACTTCCCCGGCCCACCTCCCTCCCCAGCCTCCCTCTCTCACCTCCAGCACCTCTCACCTCTCAGCACCACTGGAGATGGGAGGGAGCTGGGAGAAGCAGGTTTTCCCTGTTACACATGGACTGAATAGCTCTGAGAACCAAAATAGAATGAAAGTCCCCACGCCTGGAGTGAGATCCAATCTCCTGCATTGGCCTGCTTCCTGCCCCTCCAGGCTCACTTCTCCCCAGAGTGGACTCCAATCCCCTTGGCCTTCTTACTGGGAGCTCCAGGCTTCAGACCTGCTGTGGCCCCTGCCTGGAACATTCTTCCCCCAAATAGTCACTGGGCTTCCTTCCTCCTATCATTAAGCTGCTGCCCAAAGAGCACTTCTTTCCACTGTGTGACGGCCAGCGCCTGCCAGCCCGGCCACTCTCCATCACATTGCCTTGCTTTATTGTCCCTCGTGGTGCTCATTACCAACTAGCCATCACCATGTATTTGTCTATTCATTATCTGTCTCCCTCCCCGGGACACAGGCACCTCGAGAGCAGGGACCTCGGGAGTTGCTCCTGGCTGTGAAATTGTTCCTGGTGTGTGAAAGGTACACAACAAACTTGAATGAGTGAGAACAGGATTAGAATTTTTGTGAGTATAATACACTAGAAATTACTTCCCAGTTTATGGCATTCATTTTAGAAATGAGAAAAATGAGGCCCACCCAGAGAGGTCAATTGACTTGCCCGAGGTTACACAGCCAGTTAGCAGCAGAACCTGGGGCTAAAAGTCCAGGGGTCCTGATTCTCCTGGGCCAATGTTCATCCTACCAAACCCAGCTGCCTTTGATTCATTTATATCTTTCTCTCTCTCTCTCCTTCTTTTCCTTATAATGAACCACAAAGGAAATCTCAAGTTAATGATATTCATTAAGTTATTTCCTGCCTTAACATTTTGAGCCAAGAAAGGAAGGAAGTTTAGAGCTACTGAGTAAACATCGGTGCTAAGGCCTGCAAGGCAGGGATTCCTACCAAATTTGATAGATGAGGACACTGGCCATCAGAGAAGGTAAGGAAGATGGCTATTTAGCTGCAGCGCTGACACCAGAGCCCTCTCTCCTGTGTGTGTGGCTGGGCTCCCACATCAAACAGCCAGCATCAGACTCTGTGTCTCCTTTCGAGTATCCCTGTCACTGGGATGCCTGTGGAGCTGTGGTAAGCTGTAGCCTCTCCGGTTCTTAATGAGCCACTGAACTGTCCCTCATCAGCTTTGTGGCAACAGCCCTACCTTTGATTCAGGGCTCAGGGTATGTGTGTTGGGGGTGGAGGAGGGGGTGTGACCAGAGAGGTATTTCCTGGAATGATAGCTCATCTGGATGCCCATCCTCTGAGGGTTCCATGGACTGAGGTAAACTTGAAGACAGTCCCCTTTCCCAGGAGTCACTCTCATCCTCCTTCATGCGTTAACTCACAGGCAACACAAAGAGCAGTTGGATGTTCTGAGCTAGAAAGCACTAGGCAAAACCACCTTTGAAAGTAACAAGCCTAGGGCTTCCCTGGTGGCACAGTGGTTGAGAGTCCGCCTGCCGATGCAGGGGACACGGGTTCGTGCCCCGGTCCGGGAAGATCCCACATGCCGCGGAGTGGCTGGGCCCGTGAGCCATGGCCGCTGAGCCTGCGCGTCCGGAGCCTGTGCTCCACAACGGGAGAGGCCACAGCAGTGAGAGGCCCGTGTACTGCAAAAAAAAAAAAAAAAAAAGAAAGTAACAAGCCCAGCTAGCACTGAGCAAATGTAGGCTCGGACGTGCATGTTCAAGCACCAGAGTGAACCAGCCGGTCCTGTAGTAGTGATCTGACTTGGTCTTCTCTTCTTCCTCCCCTCAATGCCACAGACATACACACACACACACTCTCTCTCTCACACACACACAGAGTTTTAGTTTTTGTTCAGAGGTAGGCAACCTCAGAGTTGGAACTTGGAAACACAGTCATAGGTTAATATTATGTGGAAGAGGAATTAGACAGAATCCCTGAGCAGCTCCAAATGGCAGAATGAGGCTCAATGGAGGGCGAGGGGGGTCACAGAGGGGTAGACTAGGGGCTAACATAGACAGAGACATTCTTATAACTAGAGCTGTCTGACGAAGGAGCAGCCTGCTTGGTGAGGTAATAGTTGCTGTAACTCAAAGGGTATGGAAGACGGTTGTACAACCTCTGATTAGGAATGCTGGGGGGCCCTCAGCATCCCACAGTCCTTCCAACTCTACGACTCTAAGAGAACTTGAAATAGTTTGCTTACTGTCAACTTTCGTTGAATCATTTGCTGAATCATCATTTCCTAAAGTCACTGTGGCTCACACATGGTTCATAAGCAAAGCTTTTATCTTCATACCCCAAATGCGTTGTTTGAATCTGTAAGAAAGGAGATAAATGTATAAACAGGGGGTTCATTTTTTGCCTTTAACTTACATGTATTTCTCATATTTTAACTCTCTCCTGTGATATATTTAAAAAGAACATCACTACAGATAGTATGCTTGGATGGCACAGTCAAAATGTCCTCAAAACCCAGGGAGTCAAAATTGATGTCCTGCTCTCTGAACCAGCCAGATAAATCCTCCTATTAGCCTAGAAATCTCTGCTCAGCACCCCAGACTCAGCTTACACCTGTCTGGGGCGACAGAGAGAGCTCACTAACCTTCTTCTTAAACAAGTAGGGAAATATTGTCCATTTCTATTGTGAACCTGCCATGTGACCTTGGGAAAGTTACTAGCTTCTCCAAGACTTGGTTTCCTCATGTGAAATGTAGAGATTACAACAGTACCTAGCATACAGAGTTACTGTTAGCATTAAATTAAATAATACATGTAATATACTTTTTGCAATACAGGACACATGGTAAAAAAAAAAGGTTAGCTACTATTATTATCCTTAACTTCATTGAAATTTATTAGAAATTACTATAAAGAAAGTGTGTGTGTATATATATATACACACACACACACACACATATATATATATACATACACAATGAAACTACAACTCAGTCATAAAAAAGAATGAAATTTTGCCATTTGCAACAACACGGATGGACTTGGAGGGTATTATGCTAAGTGAAATAAGTTAAACAGAGAAAGACAAATACTGTATGATATCACTTATGTGTGGAATCTAAAAACTAAAACAAACTAGTGAGTATAATAAAAAAGGAAACAGACTCACAGATATAAAGAACAAACCAGTGGTTACCAGTGGGGAGAGGGAAAGGGGGAGGGGCAAGATAGGAGTAGGGGATTAAGAGGTACCAACTACTATGCATAAAGTAAATAAGTACAAGGGGGACTTCCCTGGTGGTCCAGTGGTTAAGTCTCTGAGCCTCCACTGCAGGGGGCACGGGTTTGATCCCTGGTTGGGGAAATAAGATCCCACATGCTGCATGGCGTGGCCAAAAAAAAAAAAAAAAAAAAGGTACAAGGATATATTGTACAACACAGGTAACAGAGCCAATATTTTATAATAACTAAAAATAGAGCATAACCTTTAAAAATTGTGAATCACTATATTGTACACCTGTAACATGTAATATTATACATCAACTATACTTTAATAAAAAGAATTTTTTTAAAGAAAGATACTAAAGAATTATGCCCTAAAAATCTCTTTCATGTAAAACAAGTCTGAAGATAAGCAGTCTTGGGCTAGTATGCAGCTTCCAAGCATTATTAATGACCCAGTCTCCTCCTTTTTTCTCTAGAAATTTTAGCATGTGATACCCATTCTCAAATCACCTCCTGGCCCAAGATGGTTGCTAGAGCTCAAGCCACTTCATCTGCATTCCAAGTAGCAGGAAAAAAAGGGGAAAGATAAACATGCACTTTCCTAGAGTCCCCCAGAACATTTCTGCTTGTATCAATATTTTATAGGCCGGAACTCATCCACATGTTCACACTTAACTGCAAAGGAACTTGGAAAAAGTAATCTCTAATTCTGAGCAGTAAGCAGCTCAGCTAAAAATCAGGGTTAGATTACTAAGGAGGAGAAGAAAAGATATCAGAGTAAGTAACTAGCAGTTTCTGCCAAAACCTCCAACCTCACTTCCAGCCGAATCTGCTGGCCACTCACTTTCACTGGTTCTGTCTTTCAGAGGCTCACCTGCTCAGTGTCTCCCAAATATTGCTCTTGTGTGCCCTTGTGCATAATTCCTCCTGGCTTGGAGCACATCCCAGCTTCACTTCACTACTCTGAGGCCTCCTTTTTCAAGGCTCCTGTCAGGGCTCTCCCCATCCAGAGCATCCTGATGCCATTTTCCACTGTAATCCAGAAAATGCCACCCCTGTGTTTTACCTTGTTATCTGAAATTTACCTCTACAATGACCGTGTGAGTCTGTCTGTTAGGCATAGGGCCGATTTTGTTTTTAATCAAGTTCCTGGCAAAGTTAAGTTTCTTACTTACTGTAAATATTCAATATATATTTGTTTCTGTTATCAGTGACAGTGATAGACAAGATCTGGACTCAGAGTTTAAAAGTTTGAGGAATTATTCCAGCTGGTCAAATTCCCTTTGCTCCTGTGAGTAGATTCATGAAACTAACGCTCCTTGGAGTTAGTTTCCAAAGAAAGATAGAGAAGATTTAGGGAGTGGCAAAATTTATATAAAATTCACAGGGGACATTTTAAAAAGTCTTTATAAGCCCTTTTTATGGATAAAGTCAAGGCTTCCTGGATAGTTTCTGGTCTCTGTTTAACTTTGCAAAGGTTACTGAAGCTCTTAGAGTTTCATTAGACAATCTAATGAAGTCTGACCCTCCCATTACACAGATGGGCAAAGTGAGATAAACTAAGCCTAGAGATAAAATGTCTTGGCCCAGGTAGTGCCAGAACTAGGGGACTGTTTCCAGATACGCTCCAGATCCCTTACCACTAAGCCACAGCACAATGACGGAGGATCTTTGTTTCCATTTCTAAAGAAATGAGATGATTAATCACTCTGCTGTACCCATCGCTCTCCTCTAGACTGTCAGCAGCCCAGATTCAGACTCTCCAATCAATTGAGGAATGCCGGTTCCAAGGAATTTACACGCTAAACAAATCCAGACTTCTGAAGGCCTTAATTTAGAAATGGGGATTCCAAATCTTATCCTATCCTCCCTTTCCAGCCTTTTGGTCTCTATGGAGCATTCCCAATATCTAAGCAGACAAGCCATTTTATTGCCATGTCATATTTACAGTTTAGAACTTGCTGTTGTGCTGTGTTTTCTTTTCTCAGATCTAGTCCGCAGACTAAATAGGAAGGTGACATCAAACAGTTGGGCAAACACAGCTGTCGGAAGGTGCCCCAAGCACTCTGGGAAAGCAGTTGGTCCCCCTCCAGTAACATCCAGGGGCAGGCTGGCACTGAAAGGTCATTGACTACCAAATAGCAAGCTCACTCTGAGGCACCTGAGATGTGACGGTTGTTTGGAGTACACTAATGCTGATTTTACTCAAGAGTTTGTTGTTTTTCAGGGCAACCATGGATTATTATGACTACTAACATTTGCTGTTTATTTCGTTCTGGCTGATCAACAGATGGTCCCACAACAGCCCTTGGAGGCCTCACACAAACCCACTCCTCGTTCCCCACCTGGGCCACGGAGGTGCTGGGACCTTCGAGGGAAGAGGAGGTGTGGAGTGGGGGAGGGGAGTATTGGCCATAAGCCCGAGTCACACATTTCCAACCTCTTTTATTTCCAGAGAGCCACATGAGCATAAATTGCAGCCAAGACAGTGAAGTCTCCTACAGTAAATGCAAGTAACTACAGACAATAAGGAGAACTCAAAAAGGCTCATTCTAAAAGACTCCAAAAAATGACTCCAAGCAGATTCTTCATAGCACCATGGGTTTTACTGAAAAGTGGAAGGAACTTTAATATCTTCAAATCCAGTCTCCCTGTCCTCCACACAACAGTCCTGTCAGATAAACTTTAGTGCCTGTTTGAACCATTCCAAGGTCTGGGATTCCTCAATTTTGTGAGGCAGGTTTATTAGTAATGCCCCGCTTTGGTTCTGTACTTGTTCAATGGGAAATCTTTGAGTGGCAAGGACCCAGACTAGAGTAAGAAAGAGAAGTAAGAAAGAATCAAATTCTGCAGAGTTCTGTAACTTAAACAATACCGTAAACAAAGTCAAAAGAAAACTGGTAAAAAAAATTGCGATACATACGAGAATGGGTTGAATTTCCCTAATATAAAAAAGCACTTGTATAGCAACTTGAAAAAGGAATCACATTTTAAAAATGAGAAAAGGCTATGAATAGGCAGTTCACAGGATAAAAAAGGACCAATAAGCAGATGAAAAGAGCTTTTATTGCACACATTAGAAAATTGCAAATTCAAGCAATAAAATGCCATTTTTCACCAGTGCTTGACTAACGTCAAATCATCTGACAATACCCAGAATAGGGGGAAACAAACACTCTCATACTTCTTGAAGAGCAATTTAGTTATGACTATTGAAATTTAAAATGAACACAGCCTTTGAAATTTAGTTCATAAGTATACTTTTTTAAGTACACAGAAATATTTTCAGCAATATTTGTAATAGAGGAATTTTTGCAATAGGAGAAAGTAAACAATTTAAATGCCCATTGATAAGAAATTGGGGTAATAAACTGAGGTGCATCTAACATGGAATACTCAGAGCTGTTTAGTTGAATGAGGTAGCTCTACATGGGTAAATATAAAAAGATATCTAAGATACATTAAGTGAAAAGCACAAGGTGTAGAAATGCGTATATGAGCTTATGTATGTAAAAAATCATATATGCTTGTATGTTCACAGAAATTTCTGCAAGAAGACACAAAGTATTAGCAGTAGTTACCATTTATTTGAAAATTAAAATATGCAAAGGCAATACTGTATTTTATCTCTGGATACATGCATATACAGCAAGTAGAAAATATACTGGAGCTCAGACATAATAATATAGTTTAAGAGGGAAAGAGAAATGAAACTGGCAAGGGCCCCTTAAGAACTTAAGAATATATTTTAATGTTTTGTTTCATTATAAGTATTTGAAGGGGAGAAAAAGAAATAAAAAAGAAGACTCGTTTGACTCAAAACACCCGTTAACCTTTATAAAATCTCTTAAAATAATCAGTGAGACAATGATGACTCATTTTTTATTTTTAATGTGAAAGCCTGTAGCGAGCATGGATTAACATTTCCGTGGAGAAACTAGATCTACTTGGTAGAACATTCTTGTGCTAATCTTCTTTGTTTACCAGATTTTTCTATTAATATAGTCTGAAATGAACAGTTGTGTTTTCATGGCGTGTTTCTGTTTGTTGTCAAACACAGCTGATAATTTATCAAATTAGCAGCTTTCTTTGTGCTGGGGAAAGAGTCTTACCTTCCTCACCCCACTAAGGAAACCTCTCACCAAAATTATTGGACCTTTTGTAAATCATGGATCTCCAACAAAATATTACTGCCAGATATTCTTTGAAACTTGCAAAGAATGGGTCTTCATTTTCAGGAGACGTCAATATGTTAGAACTGTTCACTCTGGACTGTGGGCTGGGTTCTCAGATCTGCGCTGCTGAATTCTCAAATATCCATAAACGTGCTCCTGCTTACAGATCTCCCCTGACGCCTTTGGGAACTCTCTGTGCAAAACGATTCAGAATCCACTACCCAGATTGCTCTGTAAGAGCGAAGAGGTGGGCTCAGTGACTTGGCACTAATTGCCCTATTGTCCCTCTAATTCAGGAACTCACAGTGACAAGAGATGATAATGGCCTTGAGCGATGAAACGTAATGTGGGTGGGAGACATTTCTTGCTTTGGATACCAGTAAGTGGCTTACCTCTTTATACTACACACATTTTACTCTCAGAGTATTACAACTGAGTTTTAACTATACATAATGGATTTTTCTCCCAAGCACTGTGCCATGGATGCAGTGGTGAATATTATCTAGTGAGAGGCTCTCATCTAAAAGTCACTTTTTTAGGAGACAATTTCCTATCCAGAAAGCTGGTTAAAACTCTTCAGGAGACAGCCTAATTGGCTGGTTCTAACTTCCTAACTGGAAGCATGCTGGCCACAAATTAGCCAAAGGAAGTTTTAATCGTAAGAAAAAAATCACCAAAAAAAAATCAGCGTTACATACTCTGTTACCAACAAACCCCAGAAACAGTATGTTTCTGCAAGATCTCCGATGGTGTCTGCATGGATTCCATTCTGAGATACTCTGCTGGCAGAGACCTTTCCGGCAAAGCCTGCTGTCCACTGTCCTCCCACTCATACAGCAAGCCTGTTGTTTTTCTGCTGTCCTCTCTGCACTCGCTCTGCGGCATCTGGAAGGCAAGGGCTTTTGCACAGATGTCCATCTTACTCCTCTTCCAGTGGCCTTACTCATCCATTAGGGCACGCTAGGTCTCCCCGTTTTTCCAGATGCTAGCAGGTGAATGAAGCCTCAGGTGTACTGTTGACTTGGCCAGTAGGTACATCTCCTCTCTGCAGCTCTCAAAATGAGCCTTTCTTCAGCTGAAGCTTTGCATTATTATCATGTAACAGTTACCACATATTAAGCCCTAGTATGCTCTAGACCTCACTGTCCAGTACAGGAGCCAAGAGTCACATGTGGCTACTGAGCACTTGAAATGTGGCTAGGTCAAATTGAGATGTGATGACAGTGTAAAATACACAATGGATTTTTAAGACTTAGTACAAAAAAATGTAAAATTTCTCAATAATTTTTATGTTGATTACATGCTGGAATGATAAGATTTTGGATACACTGGGTAAATAAAATACACTATTAAAATTAATTTTACTGTTTCTTTTACATGTAGCCACTGAACAATTTAAAATTACATATGTGGCCCACATTATATTTCTATTGAATGGTGTTATTCTGGATGCATGTTCATTCATCCATCCATCCTTCAAATATTTATTGAGTGCCTATACTAGGGTTCAGGCACTAAAGCAGGTGCTAGATGCATGGTGGGGTTTGCGAAGTACTCAAAGCCTTTGCTCTCATGGAGACAGATAGTAAATAAGAAAGCAAAAAGATGAATAATCACAAAGCTGGGTAAGTGTGATGAAGAAACAGCCAGAATATCACAATAGATAATAGCAAGGGTCAGAGGGTGAGACCTATTTACCTAGAGTTTACATAGAGTGGCCAGGGAAGATCACACCAAGGTGGTGACACTGGTGTTGAGACCTGAGTGGGATGAGCCAGACACATGAAGAGGAGGAGGAGGAGGACTTCAGAAGACAGAAGGGTGTGTACGGACCATGAGGGTCCTGGAGCACTGTTGGTGAAGGGGACCATTGGACACCACATGGCTCATGGAAACATGCAGGCCTAATAGGTCAAGATAAGGAGTTTGGATTTTATCCAGTGGGAAGCCAAAGAAAAGATTTAAGTAGGGTGGTGGCTTGATCCATTTTATGCTTAAAATACCTTCTTTTGGCAATTGTATGAAGAATGGATTGGAAGTGACAATGGAAGATGCTGTACGTGTAAGAGGCACTTGTAGTAGTCCAAGTTAGAGGGGGTGGTAGCTTATTCTAAGGTGGTGGCAGTACAAAGTACTCAGTGTATTTCACTTGTCCCCAAGTCCTCCAGGTTTTGGGCTCAAAGGGATGCAAAGACTACAAAATGCAAATAAATGGGTAACTAGGAGAGTCCAGCTCCCTTCCTAATATTTCTGAGGAGCGCCAGAGAGGAAGTTACATTTTCCTGGTGGTTCTTCTCACCACTTGCTCCCAGTCCCTAGACGCAACTCTTGATTCCCTATCGACATCCTGTGGCCTGCCCCAGCCTGCTCTGAACATGACCTTCCACTGATTCCTTAAGGCAGTGTTAATACAAATCTAAGGAAGCTGCAAAGTTTCACTGAAGACACAGGAAAGGGTAACAAGAAACTGGAGCACCAAAGAAAAAGCAGCCGTCACTTTATTATCTACTATGCCTTTGGGAAGAGCACTCTGGGCTTATTCCCCCATTGCTTTTTCCTCTAGTTCCAGGGTCCAAACTGCTTTCCTTGGGTTTCAGGGAGAAAATTTGGAAGTCTCACTGCTTCTTTACTCAGAGCAAGCTACATTTATACCCACTATATCCCAACCTCTCTGATCCAGCTGGATCTGTACTTTGCCTCTCAGAAGTAGGTGGCCCATCAATATGCTTTCCTAATCAAAAGGATATGTTTTCCTCTGTTGAGGACGTTTCATGTGGAAGCCTCTAAAATTAGGTTTTTAAATTACATTTTCTTTCCTCCACACTTGTATGATCTCATTTAATTCTCATTACAAAGTAGACATTATTCCGATTTTCTGAAGAAAAGTAAAGCTAAAAGAGGTGGCTCAGAGATTAATTTGCTCCAAATTACAATCAGTAAGGGATGGAGAGACGATTCAAAACTGAATCCAGCTAAAACCCTGGCTGGCCACCACCAGACTATACCACCTCCCCTGCAGAGATGGGGCCCAAGGGCAAGGTCACTTTTCTCCTCACAGCACCGCCACCTGCTTCCCTCCCTTTTGGAAATCCTTTTTGCCTAGATGTCTAGAAATTCAAGGACACATTTTGTAGAATCTGTGTGTCTTTCCTCAGTGAGTGGAGGAAACAAATTCCCAGAAATGGGCAGAGGGAGGTAAATATGTAGATAAGAGGGCAGTGAAGTCAAGAAATTAACACCTCATAGCCTTGACTTTTTTTTTTTTTTTTTTAACTATGAAACAAGGTTGTCTGCTGAGCTTGGGGAAAGGAAAGTAAGGAAAATGGTAGAGGAGAGCTGAGCTGTCCACTGAAGTGTTGCAATACCTCACGTGGGCGAAGGGGCACCTGCTGTGGGTGGAGTTAGGTGCTTCAGGAGACACTCTACAAAATGGGATTCCTGTCTGTTACTCGGCTATTAATGCACCCGTCATATCAGGGTAAAGGCAATTCCACTGTACTCTAAGAGACAAAAATCTCACCCTGACCAATGGAATGATATTTTAATACCAAGCACTTTGGAAAGTTCCTGGGGTTAGCAAGGGGTCCGGGGATTAGCTATTCAAAATTAGCTACATTGCTGTTTTGAATAGGAAGTCCTCTCAGAAATGCCTCTCATATCATATCCTACAGGCAACTGTGTCAAAGTCTGCTCTTCAACTCTGAGACCTTCCCCTTTCCTAAAATTTTTCCTTGAGTCTAAAGAGGGCTCTTTTGAAAAGTGCATTTTCATATTATCATGTCCCAGATTCTTGTTTAGAAGCAGGAGTTTTCTAATATAAATTCTCTTGAACCTCTCTTGAACTCTTCCCCAAATCCTCTGCATGGAGTTGTTGGGCCAGTGCCAGTCATAGACACCACGAGAATTGGACCACAGCCTTTGGGGGAAATGGCACCATTATCTTAAATGAGAGGAAAACTTTCCTTTTGGAGACTACCCCCAACATTGAATCTTGGCTTGGCTTTTGCAAAACCATACCCAAAACGTTTCATTTTAGACAACATTCACATTAGCATTGTTTGGCATTATTTTCATTCTCTCTCCTCTCCCTATACCTGTTGTCTTCATTTCTGTTGCATGTGAACTTGTTCTCACCATGAGACAGCTCAGCTGAGAACATTAATTCAAATAAACATGTCAATGTCACTCTAAAATAATGAGTCCCATGCTAGTACACTACGTTGACATGTACCATTTAGGAAATGTTGTATTCTGGGGAGTAGGGGCAGAATATGGTTGTTGTGATTGAATAAATACATGTGTGTCCTTAGTTTAGCCTTATTTACAATAAAATCCAAAATTTCCCCCGTGGTCACAAGGCCATAGGTGGTATGACCTCTCACTATCTCAGACCTCATCCCCCATCCAAACCGTGTGGATTCTACATCCTACAACATATTTTGAATACGCAAGTTTTCCTTTGAATCTAAAGCCTCTTTAGCCACGTCTTTCGGCTCACCGTACCACAGCTCTGCAATGCAATCCACTTATACTGCACTACTGTTGTTCTCCTAATCATACTTTTATACCTCCTCATCTTTCACGTTTTCTCTGCCTAAAATCATTTTCCTCTTCTTCACTTGGTTAACTTTCACTCTTCTTTTAAGACACAGCTCAAATGCCACTCTCCCCAAAGCCTTCCTTGACCTGTCCCCCAGTCTGAGTTAACCGAGTTAAACGTATTCTTTACTGCCATACTGTAATTATTTGTCAACTTGTCCAAATGCCCTACATGAGAGAGTTGTTGTCTACCAAATCCCACTCATTGATCGTGATACTGTGGTGACCAGGAAGTGGCTCTCCAGCCAGGGACTGTATTTCCCAGCCTCCCTTGGATCTTTTGGTGGCCATGTGACCAGCTCTTGCCCATGGAATATGATCAGAAGTCAGGCATGCCACTTTTAGGGCTGAGGCCTTTAAGAAGCAGACATATCTCCTCCATGCTGCCCCCTTCTTCAGGCTTGATGCAGTTAACAGCAAGGCCTTGGGGATGGCAGAGTCACAAGACGGAAGGACCTGGCCATCAAACTGGAACACCTGCCTTGGACAATTATGGGAGAAATAAACAACTTCAAGGAATCTCTTATTTTGTTGTAAAGAAAAGTTGTTAAGGAAAAAAAAAAAGTATTGGTTTACAGGTAAATAGGTAAAACTGCAGAAAATCAGCCAGTTGAATTCAGCAGCATCTGATCATTTTATGGGATTTTTGGTTCAACGGACTTATTTAGCTGGTTCCAGTATTTGAAGGAGGAAAGGATAAACGTCTGGACAACTAGAAAAACCTCTGAATACATGTTAAAGTTCAACTCAGAGCCGTTCTCTATCCACTTACTTTTCAAACAATACCTTAGAATTAATTTTAATACCATTTTTGTTGAGTGGACTGAGAATTCAAGAAGTACATGCATACAGAATATTATTTAAATGTATAATCACTAGCAAACATCTCTTTGAAATGTTGTCATTGTTCTGCTAAATCTATCTTTTAAAAATAATACTTGGTATACTAGTACTTTTATGATAATGTAACTGATTAGTATTAAATAACTTGAGCAGTAATTTTAAAAGAACAGACTTGAGGAAGGAATAAAGTTTTGAGTTTAAACCAGGAGAACTTTCCAAATGTTTGTTTGAAGTTGGAAAGAAGGAAAGAAACACAGATACTGGTAACAAAGGTTGAACGGAGAGAGGGAGGGGAAAAGGAGAGGCCATTCTATGTAAGGAGGTTGTTACTTGAAGGACCAAGAGAAGATCAATGGTAATGAAATTTGAGAAAATGGAAAAAGGAAGCAAGAGGTGGGTAGTAGAGAAGATGAATTTTCCTGACATACACATCACATTTCAGACATCTGAAATCACACAGGCAACATATGTCTGTAGGCAACACGAGTCTCAATAAAAAGCAAATGGTCAGGGACGGAGAGGGAGGTTTGGTAATACCCTGAATGACTTGGAGTAGCAGAGTGGTGGTGTGTCTTGAGGAATTCCCACAATATAGGGTGAAAGAGGAGTCAGTAGGCACAAATATGAAAAAAATACATCCCAAAGAAGAACCAAGCTATGTGACTGATACCTAATAAAAGAAAGAGATGCTCTGGCACAGATTTATTTCTCATGAGTTTTGGGCCAGAAATCTTACAACCAGAAGCAGAAATACTTACATGTCTAATGTTATGTTTCTAACACTGCCCAAGCTAACTGTTCATAAATCTTCCCCATGAGATTAAGCAACCTGGGAACATACGTGGTTTCATTCTCTATGTCCCTGACCCCTAGCACCATCTCTAAGACATGGTAGGTATTCAGGTATCTGTTGAATTTTATTTTGCTACTGTACATAGAAGCTGAAAGATACATTTTTGGACACTAGAGAAGAGGAGTGAGGAGATACACATGGTGTCAAAAAATCACTTGTAGCTAAAATACTGTCCTAGGAAAACTAGCTATGCACTTAATGGATTTTTGGTCAGGTTATTGCTCCACTGAATGCTACTCACTTGTGTTTCCTTGAGCCAAGGAGGGTGGGAACTCTGACTCCTTGCTTTCATGCTGTTGGGACTCGTGCACTTATATGCTTGTCAGCCTTGCACTACAAGGGAACAGATAACTAATAAATATCCCTGAAACACATTTCTTAAATGTCTTAGATGAAATTAGCAATATAGGTTTAAATTCCAGACACGTATATAATATTTTCTTCCAAGGTCTCCCGCCAAAGAACTTTCCCAAAAAGCAAAATTCTTAACGCTGTCCACCCTTACCTGAATTCCTAACGTGGGCTATGCAAGCTGGTATGGTTACACTTTGAAGACACAAAAACATTAAAAAGAAAAAAAAGCACAAGGTTTCCTTTGACTTTAGTGAGTAGACTTCCAGCTCATTTCCTTTAAAACACTGCCCCTGAATTGCAAATTACTTCATGGTCTTTTTTTAAGTGCACTCTCCTCCTAGACTGACAGAGCCAGCTGCAGCATTGTACTGTCTATGGAAATGATATCATCAGCACTCTGTCCTTGAATAAGACCACAATCATTACATGTGGCTCCTTTTCACACAGCAGGAACGGAATATATGCTTGTTTACAGCAACGGTACCCAGAAAGTCATCACGTTGGCACTCTTGTCGGCAGCTTAAAGTCAAAAGAAAGTTTAGCATGAATTACCTGAATCCTCCTTTAAAGTAAGAGTCATTTTACTTTTAATACATTACTAATGTTTAAAGTGTTAGCTTGTTTACTAATATTCAAATTCAGCACATTAATTATAATTAATCTTGATAAGTCAGCTGAAAATTATAATTTATTTGCTTATAGTCATTATTCACTAGATATATTTATATTTCTTATATTTCTTTGTTCCAACTTTATATCAAAAGTATAACATACTGTTTAATTGTAATTAATTTGATACTAATTACAAAAATTTAATCTAACAATTAAATTATTAAGTAAAAATAAAAGAATAGTTACAACTAAGTCATTTTTACAACTTCCTACAATCCCATTCCTTACAGAGAGCCACTGTTACCCATTTGGTATAATTCCCTTATATATCAACTTTGCTTTTTCATGGATGGGCTCTTAAATGTATTCATTTTAAGGGGTAGCAAATAATTTTGTCTGAATCAAATGAATTTGTTCTTTAATCAAATGATAATATAAAATAAAACATTTGAGAGCCATACTCACCATGAAAAATGTTGTATAAACATCTTTTATTAAAGTAATGTTCTCACCTGGCAAATATTAGTGAAGCAATCCATTAAACTATAAATAATTTTAAGTTGGCTCTCATTTATCGAGTACAAAAAACAAGCAGGCAACTTAATAATGAGAAAAATTTTATATTTTCTTAAAATGACTACCACTCTCTCTCTCAAATACATCCTATTTTTATTAAAATGAAGCCAAAATGCTAACACTATTTATATGTACAAAAAGACCATGAAACATTTAAAATTTACTTCTATCTTTGGTAAATCAATCTTTCCCATTTTTTGTCAATTATTATTTTCCTATTTTCAAAAAGTGAACACATTTAAAAAAATCCTAAATAAGTGTAAAATTTTAATTAAATTTGATACTAATTAAATTTTAATTATACTGCTCCCCCTTTTTTTCACCCAGTAAATGTGGGAACTTACAGAAAATGGACAGAAATAAAACAACAATTTTATCTGTTTTTGTTTTACATGGGGTTTCACAGAATATCACTTAAGAAAAAAGGGTTTTGAAAATGAGGAAGTTGAGGTCTTAAAGCACTGGAAGTGCATACACGGCAGATCTAAGTTTATCACTCAGGTTGTCTCCCAGCCTAGTGTTTGGTTTACTATACCAGCCTGCTTAGATGAAGACTTCTTGAACCCCGCACAGGAAATAATACCTCTTTTTTCTAACTCTCACTGCATTTTGCTTGTATCTTTTGAAAAATAACCATTTGAATGGATCTTATCCATGGTCAAGAATCCTTCAAGAGCAGTAAAATATCAACAATAAGCTAAAAGAGTAGTTCATATCTTTATATCCACAATGATTGATGGGAATTCTATCAAAATAAATCAACCTTGCAACTGGAGTTTGCAAATGGTATTGTATCAGTGAATTAATATTTACTAATCACCTTGATCTCTCTTCATAATGCCCCAAATGCAGTTAGACGAAGATAAAACAAAAAAACAGAGTTGCATCTCATTTACTTATAAATTAGAAACATTTTTGTATTTTTCCTACCCCATTAAGATGATTCTTTAAAAACAAACAAAAATGATCCAACACTGGTTTCTAAGTATTAACGTAACGTGCTCAATAGAATATCTGGCATGTACAAAAGCATAAAGAATCAGAAAAATATCAACCATAATGCTGACATCTTACAACAACCTGTAATATATACTGTTAGGATACATTTT
This sequence comes from Mesoplodon mirus, assembly GCF_964341445.2. Classification (NCBI taxonomy): domain Eukaryota; kingdom Metazoa; phylum Chordata; class Mammalia; order Artiodactyla; family Ziphiidae; genus Mesoplodon; species Mesoplodon mirus. The sequence goes on from NC_138984.1 coordinate 68,465,653, forward strand.
CTTCCTTTTTTCTATGCTTTTTTCCTAAACACAGTTGATTGAGATCATATTAGATGTAAAAGTCTGTATCCTTTTTTCCCCACTTACCTGTCACATCAGTTATTTCCCCACATTGTTAAAATCTCCTTGTAAAGAAAATTTAATGGCAGCATGTTTCACCTTATAATTTAACAAATCCCTTAAGATGTTGGACATTAATGGATGGACACTGGATATATATTTTGAATGAATTAACACAGGACTTTCAACACTTTTTACCTTTGAATTGTATTCAATGTATGGCTTAAGTAGGGTCCTACAAAAAGGCAAAATCTTAAGAACAAAGAAAATGTAGGACATATACCCAGTAGATAAAAAGCCAATCATGTCCTCCTAACTGATCCTATCACATTAACTAGAAACAGTTTCCTGGGGGAAAAAAGGAATAAATATAAAGTCATTATCATCCACTCAGGGTACAAAAAAAATATCCTACAACCATTAGGTATAGTTATCTTCTCCATCACAAAAATTTTGAACAAACCATAAAGAAAGCTTAACATATCCAGTTAAAATTTTTAATTCTTCTGAGACCAACTTAAGATACCACACACACACACACACACACACACACACACACACATACAAAAGGTAAAAAGATTAATGACACACGGCAAAAGATCATTGTACTTTAAAACAACTTTCACAAAGCAGGAGCAAAATGTACAAAGGAGGTAGAAAATTTATATAATACAAATGACCAAAAATCTATGAAGATGTTCAATCTCATACCTCAAACATACCCAGAGAGTAGCTAAGAATTTAAGAGAATGAAACAGTAAGTGTTTGAAATATACAAAGACGTGTTCCTGCAACTTAAAAACTTGTTCATCAAAAGCAATTTTCTTGCAAGAGATAATGGTAAGATGGGAGTTTCAGTTACACTGGGAAAGAGTACAATCTCTATTATTAAAATGAATGTAAACTTCCTATAAAACAAAGAACCTTTAAAAGAAAAGTAAAAGGACTAGCATTAAAGGCTGCCAGTTGTAGACTGACACATTTGCAGGAAAGCATCACCAAGGCAGAACACCAGTCATCTCTGTTAGATGATAAAGTGTTAGAGATTACTCTTCCCCCACATTAAAAAAACATGAGCTGAGAGTATCTTTTTTAGGTTTTTTCCCTTCTATTCTTCCAAAAAAAGTCTATGATTAGGATGGATACATTACAAGTGGATTAACAAGAAAACTTTGCCCAATAATTAAAGGCTAAAGATCACAGAAAAGTCGAGGGTAGAGAGAAGCTCTGTGCGGCCCTTTGCTAAGTGAGGCAGAACTAGTGAATGTACGGCACAACCGGAAAATGCCTCGAGAGTAGTGATGACCTGTGAGGAGCGATGAACAGGTCAACAAATCTTACTATAATATAAAATGTCTTGGGACTTCCCTGGTGGCACATGGTTAAGAACCTGCCTGCCATAACAGGGGACACAGGTTCGAACCCTGGTCCGGGAAGATCCTACTTGCCATGGAGCAACTAAGCCCATGCGCCACAACTACTGAGCCTGCGCTCTAGAGCCCGTGAGCCACAACTACTGAGCCTGCATGCCACAACTACTGACGCCTGCACGCCTAGAGCCCATGCTCCGCAACAACAGAAGCCACTGCAACAAGAAGCCTACGTACTGCAACGAAGAGTAGCAGCCAAAAATAAATAAATTTATTAAAAAAACCAAAAAACAAAAAAACAGTCTTAATATAGAGATGGCCATGTGCTTGAGTGAAGAATTGACCAGGATGTGAGTACTCTTTGGGTAAGACAATTAGGCAACATGTAAATAATGCCTTTTAAAAATTCAAACACGTTTACACAGCAACTCAATTTGTAATTTGAATAAAAAATAAATTCAAGTAGTAACTGTATTATTTTTAAAGGTGAGAAATAAGGAACAATTTAACAACAGAAGACTGGTTAGATAAATTATGATAATCCAAACAGGCAAACACAATACATCCAGTAAAATAATGTTTCATGTGTAAAAGATGTTTATAGTATATCGTGGAAAAATTACAGGGTTTTTTAGAATTCTGTATTCAAAATATTGACTCAAATATATACCCATTCCAAAGTATTGATACTGGTTTTATTAGAATGATGAAACAATGAATGATTTTAATTTTCTTTTTGCTTATTATGTCTCTTTTCTGGTTTTCACTCAAAGAAATCATGCATTTCTTATGTAATTTTTTTATATTCATAAACACTTTTATATGCTAAAAAGATAATTATAGGACTTCCCTGGTGGCACAGTGGTTGAGAGTCCGCCTGCCAATGCAGGGGACACAGGTTTGTGCCCCGGTCCGGGAAGATCCCACATGCCGCGGAGCGGCTAGGCCCGTGAGTCATGGTCGCCGAGCCTGCGCGTCCAGAGCCTGTGCTCCGCAACGGGAGAGGCCACAACAGTGAGAGGCCCGCATACCGCAAAAACAAAACAAAACAAAACAAAACAAAACCAAAAAACAGATAATTATAGGGACTTCCCTGGTGGCGCTGTGGATAAGAATCTGCCTGCCAATGCAGGGGACACAGGTTTGAGCCCTGGTCCGGGAAGATCCCACATGCCGAGGAGCAACTAAACCCATGTGCCACAACTACTGAGCCTGCACTCTAGAGCCCACGCACCACAACTAATGAGCCCGCGCACCTAGAGCCTGTGCTCCGCAATAAGAGAAGGCACCAATGAGAAGCCCACACACCACAACGAAGAGTAGCCCCCGCTAGCCACAACTAGAGAAAGCCCACATGCAGCAAGGAAGACCCAATACAGTCATAAATAAATAAAATTAAATCTTTAAAAAGAAAAAAAAGATAATTATTAAAATTAAAGGGACAAATGGGGAAGTTTAATGATCAAGGACTAATATATTTAGTATTTAAAGAACTTATTCCATTTACAAGAAAAACACTAAGATTCTAACAATAAATGAACAAAAGAATAATTAAGAGGACATTGAAGCATATAAGAAAAAGTCTCAATAATCAAATATGTGCAAAATAAGGCAACATGCTTATCCTTTTATTAGAGTGGAAATTCCCCCACCCAAAATATACAATATTAATAAAATATGGAATAATAGGCATTCTCAAATCCCATCAAACCATTTTCTCTTCTGGGATTCTAGCCAAAATAAATACCCCTAACTATGAAAACAACTTTCACTGGAAGATGTCAATCACAATGTTCCTCGTAAAATAAAATAATGGAAATACAGTAGAAGCTTACTTGGGGATTTGAATACTAGAAGAATTCAAACACTGGATCTGTTTCAAAAAGATTTTATCCACTTTGATATAGAATGATTTGCTAGAATGTAAGCCATGTCGTGATGAGAATAACTGGTCACTTAGGCAGCCCAACTCATGGAATTCCCCAAAAGTTGGTTCCAGCCATTAGGAACACATTCAAAAGGACTGCCGGAGGCTATTTTACATTGTGAAAATATTCTTTTCATGGGATAAAGTTTATTTAGCACCAAAAAGAGGATATTCCAGATGTGAAAACTAAAAAAAGGGCATAAAAGATCAAGAAGAAGATGTCACAGATGTTTTCCCAAAAGAGCTATTGTACCATTTACTATTTCAATGTCTACAGATGGTAAACCACAAACTCTGCTGCATTCCTGACATTCCTAGATGCCGATTCACACAGATCTCAAAGAAATAAAATTTGTATATATTTATTTGCACTGCATGATGCTTTTAGGCCATTTTTAAGGAAATATGTCTTATTTCTACTAGAAGAACTAGTCAGAAAAATAGTCACCCTGAATTCCTTTTGAAATAAGGCAGAATTAAATAAAAGTTGAGATAAAAATTGAAATAAGAATTAAATGAGGTAGTATGTTACAATCACAGACATAAGAAAAACCCATTCATGGTGGGGGGCAGGACACAAAAATATTAATAATCCATTAATTCGTTTGTCAACACGTATAAACTGAACACCTGTCACATACTAGGCACCGTGTTTGGCGCTGAGAGATGTAAACTTGTAAACACAGCAATCGCGGTCACTGTGGTCCTGCAGCTTACATTGCAAAGGGGAGAGAGACCGCTACTCAACAAGCATGCGTGTGGAGGTGCCGTCCCCAGGCATCCACAACGTTTTTCCTCCTTTTTCTCCTGTTTACTGTCAACCATTCTCATGACTGTTCACTTTAAAAATATTCATTTTAAACGACTGGACCTTCCTCACATTTTAAGACAAATTAATCACACAAACTTGTCACACTGTTTATCAGGTTCATGTCCAATTCAAATACCCAGAAGTAAAAGATAGAATGCTATTAATTGACGAAGTTCCATAAAAAGGTTCTTAGAGAAGATGAGGACAATCGTTTTTTCATTTGAATAATGCAACCGTCATACCTTTTCAATTGCCCTGGCGATCCCAGCCCTGGAGAGTTAATAGAGCTACCATCACCAAGTCTGCACACATTAAGACAATAAACCAGAATGAAAACACTGACAACATGGATGTGTGAATAGTAATTATAATTAACCTTTCTAAAAGAAAAGGCATATGTAATAGTACATAATAGGGTAACAATTTAACTTGTCTTTTTTTTGCTGTTCTTTTTACTCAAAGCATAAAGCAGAGACAACACTTTTTACCAGGTTAACATGCAACTTTAAAAAAAAGTTAATATACATATTAAACATGGAAATTCACCACTAAAATCATATTTGTTATTTCTCCTCAAACATACCTTAACATTATTCCTTTATTGCATTATAAACAAGGTCCTACTACTGGTCACCTGACCCAATGCCTTACATTTCTGGAACTTGACATTTCAGTCAGTTATGGACACAGGAATGATGTTACAAGTATAATGAAGTAACACACCTGCAAAGAAGCTGATTGCACTGCTTTACCAATGGAGAGGTCCCTATACCATCTGCCACTCCATCCCAACATGAGCACAAACATAAATATCCCCCAGCCACCCACGAAGTTGTCTTGTCAAGAAGGCCCTGAAGCATTATTTCCCTAGGTACCTAACATATCAGCACTGATGAAATACAAAAGCACCCAAGTGCTCTAAAATTATCACTTTTTGGAATACTCCTTGAATGTACAATTTTCCTAGGATACAGAGAAATACAAGTTAATAAAATGATAAAGAGGTAAGAAAAATTTTCCACCTCTCCTTGCATACAAAGCTTGAGTCAAAACCTTGTATCATATTAGAACTTCCAATACAACAAACCTAAAATTTTTCAAAAGGTTTCTAATTAGTTGTATTAAATGCAGCTTCAATTATGTCAATATACATAGAGCACATATGTCAATATATAGAGACTAGTTGGAACACATTTTCATCTAGTTTCTCTAGGAAAATATAATAAGCAAGGAAGATTAATATCTACAAGATAAATTTGTCATATTTAAAAATCAATATAGTTAGTAAAATATATTTTAAGCACAAATTAAAATTAGTATTCATTTTTCTCATATCTAGCAACCAAAAGAGCCCTCATTAGACATAATTATAGCTTCCTTTTCAATGTGTTATCTTGAACATTAACCCAGAAAATATCTTTAAAAGTGCTCTGCAGGTATCACTTCCTCTTAAGGAACCATAGAGGGACATAATGTAACAAAAGGCTACTCTCATCTAAAGGACTATTTCAAGCAAAAATAATTAGAGCACTTCTTTACATCACCAATGTAAGAAGTTTTGGAAGAGAATAGTATATATTATAATAATTAAAATCATAAATACATTTCACTTTTCATGCAAGATTGTTTAAAATATAAACAAAATGTAATTGTGAATCACTGAAAATACAGTCTTTGCCCCCAGAGTTTACAGTCAAAAAAGAAAGAAAGAAAGAGAGAGAGAGAGAAAGAGAAAGGAAGGAAGGAGGGGAGGAAGGGAGGGGAAAGGAAGAAAGAAGGGATGAATGAAGGGAGGGAGGGAGGGAGGGGAAAGGAAGAAGGAATGAAGGGAGGGAGGGAGGAAGGCAGGAAGGAAGGAAGGAAGAATGAACATGAGAAACATAGTAGAGTTCTATCAAATATTTCATTTTATAAGGAGAATCTAAAGAGGAAGGATTCTGGTGTGCACACACATGAAATGGCTCAAGATCTAAATGATACGACTCAAAATTACTAACCACTAAGTATGAGAATTAAGAGGCTACTCTTACACAAGCAACAAACTTTTACTAAAGATTTTAAAACACAATATAATTTTCTCTGTGTTAAAACTATTTAAAAAAAACAGAAATAGAGTCTAGTTTTCTAGGCTCTGCATTAACTAACACCAGGATCATGGAATATTTGTATTAGGAAAGAGAAAAAATGGTTTTGCTCGTGCTTCCTTAACCTATGGTTTACTCAGGGTTAGGATGGGTATCTTCAGTTTTGAGGCTTTTTAGTCAAACCAAGCAAAAATTATGACTTAAAAACCCTCAAGGCTGTATCATCAGTAAGCCAAGCACATATAATACCATAGAAAACATGTATAATTTATTAGATGGACTTAAAAATCAACACAAATCAGTTTTAGGCACTTGTTGAGTACAGACTATGGGAATTTTCTACCAAAGAACACAATATCTAGCAAGCAAGACCATAAGATTCAAACTTTAGTTTTTAGAACAATACACAAGGGCTAGACATTCAATAAGAAATATTGCATAATTAATCCAACTGTATCCTGTTACAATTTCTTCACAATCCCACACACGATTTTAGGATTTAATAGAAGCAGTCACTTTTTAGCATCCAAGGTTTTTAAATTCTCTCTTTCTTTCCTTTACTCCACCATTCTGTTCTTAAAATTATCGTACATTCTTTGAGGGAGCATGATATAGAAGTTTTATTTTTTGTATAAGTGGAACTTTAAAAAAGTATTGTCTATATTATGTCTGCATCTATAGTGTCAATACATGGTGATTGATAATTTTGATGTTTTTTAAAGTCCATTTCAACACGTTTATTTTGTAAAGATAGGCTTCTCATTACTAATTCCTTTAGACAGCTAATGTTTATCTTTGTTCTTTAAGTAAACATGAGGGAAAAAAATGGAATGTGGTCTACAGTCTTAAGGATGTGGGGATGTCTTCAGGTTAAACACTACATATGAATTTGGTCTGGCCTCTTTTATTCCTCAAAACTCATTTTTGGTAATGGGAAGATAATACACATATAACTTAATCCCTTTCAAGTCTAAGTAGTAGCTCAAGGAGCTGGCAGTCTAGGTAGTTCTCTTATCTTTCTGAATCTACCTTTCAGTGTGAGAAGCTAAAATTAAGAAGTATTAAAATGTTAAATAGAGTGTAATTTAAAGGACTCTACTGCTGGTATGTATTTATGTGCTGTGCATACAGCAAGCCAGTATTGTGACGTACTCAACAACTCTGATAATACTCTCTAATGAGCAAAGTGCAAATCAATGAATCAAGCCAGTGGAGGATAGCAAAGAACCAGAGAACCAACTTAGAAACTAGTAGTTTGGAGAACAGTGGATATGGGTAAAGTTTAGAATATCTCCAGGACCAAGATAACATATCTTCGTTGATGGGCAATGAAGATACCGGAGAGCAGGGGATGGCTGAGCTATGGGAAAGCCAATCCTAAAGCAAGAAGTTCCAGATTATATTTGGACAGTGGGAGGGTTCAAAGTTAAGCCATGCAAAGAAACCTTGTCTCTACCCAGCCTTGAAAGATGGATTGATTCCAGGAAACGACTGGGTAACTGAGAGAAGATGACTCCAAAGTCCACAGATAATCTGGGATGTGTTACTACCCCCTATATACAAAGTAGAACACACTACAGATATATTCCCAAAAATGCCTGCAGAGAAAACTAGAAAGCTGTCTACAGTTTTTCTATGTGCACTAATATAAACAAATTTTGAGGTTGTCTGTACTGTATGTGGTTGCTGTAGTCACAGCAAGAGATGTAAAGTGCCTCTGAGAGGGGACAACAGAATCCCATTTCTAGATATCTTAATACTATACACTCAGACAGAAAAGAAAAGAACATCTCAGGGACTTCCAGCCCTTCCTCAGTGCACTGCACTTCTCTGTGATCTCACTGTCACTACCTACGAGGCACTTCTTGAAGGCCAGAAAACAGTAACTCTTTTCTATTCCATGTCACGCTTCTAAAATCACTTTATCTGCATTAAAAATGCCAGACAGCAGTGCTGAAGCACTTTTTTATTCTTAAGGCAAAATGTCATATTCCCTACCCACTTTCCCCTGCCTCCCAAACTACCTGCCTTCAATGTATTCTTTGCCCATCCATGAGGGCCAAAGAAGATAGAACTGAAAAATTTCAAACAAGAATCCTTATTAGACTGTGTAAGATATACTTCCTAAATGCAATATGACAAAATAAACATATTTAAATGTGTATAGCAATATGGTTATTTTTACCAAGATATCAAGAGAAGTTACATAACTTTCAAAATTAGTATCAAACATAGGATATTTAAATACAGCCACATGTACAGAGGTATGAGGCTTTGTTCTTTTCAAAGCTGAGCATAATAACCCTAAATAAAATGTTTGTTTACACCCAAAAGTAGCATATTAGAAAACCAAAAGCATTGCCCTTTGCTTAATTCCACTTAAAAACTACATATAAATCACCAATATGACTATTCATGAGGCTGTCCATGTTATTTGGAAGTAATACTGTTACAATAATTTCGATGTATTTTCGTACACAAATTAAAAAAATTTTTTCCCATTGTAATTTTGGTTTTATGCACAAGTATAAAGGTACCACCTTTTTTCTAATGCTTGGCCTGGAGGGTAGAATATAACAAAAAAAGCATGTTTCATAAATGTGGTAAAAGATTTCATGCATTCTCATGATGCCATGTCAATTACTAAACCAACTGTAACAATGTAGCACATGCTTTAAACATCCAATTAAGAATAAATCTTGAAAAAAAAAAGAATAAATTTTGGCTAACACCTTGATGACAAGGGAACGTGCTGGTATACTGTTGAACTGATGTGGCAGCAATTCAAGGGACTAAACCATGGTTATTAAAATTAAAAGACAAAAAGGATAAAAGGTGTGGATTTGCTGGGCTACGTTACAGAATATTTGTCTCTGATGACACTGCAACATCAACAAAATAGATTTGGGTTTTTAATATACAAGCAATTTCTTACAGTGATTTGAAAAAGTATGAGGACATATGAACAAATAAAGCTTAGTAATTTAGGATTTACTTTTGTAAAAGCAAGTTGACAAATATTAAAATGTTATACTTGCATTTTGAACATTATAATATAAATATAAAACACAAAACATCTAACTTTAAACGCTGATTTCCCATGCCTGACTTGGATTTATATAACGAGCATTTTATATTTTATAGAAAGGAACTTTCAAAGTTTTGTCAATACTTATAGTATGTACTATTATTTCTCATCAAAATCTTTGAAATCGAAAAGGTTGGTACTAAAAGTAGTTTGTTTTTTATTTCTTGAATATTCTAAAACATGCCAGTTTGGGATTAGTCACCAGATTTTCAGGGCATGAAAGATATACCAACAGAGTACCCAAGAATATGTTTTAACACATTTAGGATAAGTTTGTTTACATTTATAACAGAAATACCTTAGATTTTCAGATGCCGGAAAAAAAAAACCACACCCTAGCAAACGTAAAAGGTTTTGGGGCCAACTTACTTCTTAGTAAAAATAATACATTATGTTGATCAATATTTAAACCAAATTCTTAAAAACATTAAAAAGGATTCGTATTTTGTAATTGTCAAACAATGCATTCATGTGGTTTAAGATGATAGAGGAAAACTTACAGACACACAAAAAAACCCTCAAACTATCCCAACTCCTAAGTTAAGAAATGAGAAACTTTCAAATTAAGAAATTATCTTTGTTGCTTAGAAAATATGCTTTACTTTTCATCTTAAATTGACTTTTAAATGCTTGACATATAATTTAATATCTAAGAAGACTGTAGCTAAATTATTTGATAATATTTATAGTGTGATACTTCTTCTCTGGGTAGACATATTTCATGCAACAGTTTCCAATTAATGCTGAAAAAAATCACTTGATAATTTTAATCACATTAATGATTAACTGAAAATAGATTAACAATTTACTCAGTAAATTTAGATGACATAAGGTCCAGTAAAGGGAGCAATCTGGTGACTGCTCAATGTGTAATTCTGCCCATTAGTAATACTAAGTCAAGAATATGACAGATATTTCACTCAGCTGGACTACATGTTTCCATGTATGTGATTTGGTCAATAAAAAATTAGGTACACAATGTCAAGCTTTTTCCTTTCTTTTTTTTCCTTTCTTTTTTAACAGCAGCTCAGTGATTTGGGGGTTGGTTAGTATGATACGGAGAACATAGGGGAAGTACAAAATGGCACTTACCACCAATGCCAGTACTCATCTCATTATGGTTATAACTAAGGATATTATTAATTTTTGTGTTATTTCCTTTTTTTAAGAACATAAATCAAAGCCATTAACTCGAATTTGAGGTATATACACAATACCTACACAACCCTATGCAAAATACTTTTGATAATAAAGCTCTTAAAGTTAAAAATATCCTCCTCTCCCTTTGTACTTACCACAGGCTACACAATGTCCTGAGAGGATTCTTTATGAGAAAAATGTCCATCACAGCTTTAAGACCTTGCTTTGGAAGGAACTAATGAGAAAGCAGATGGAAAGGTGAGACTTCATCTTTGTTTTCAAACAAGTGGTCTTAATTTTTCTTCTTATAGAAAAAGTTTAACTGTTTAAATCAGTTTATTATAAATATATCTAAACCATTAATTTTTGCAGCTTTCAGGTAAAGTCCAGCACTTCATTTATACAAAGTCTATGAGAATAGGTCAGTAGAGATCATCTAATCTTAAGTCGTGACATCATCCATTCAAGTCCTTGGCATAATCTATAAAGAAAATAAAATATCTTGATTAACTAAGATATTTTAGCTATGAACTAAAAAGCTATGAACAGCAAACTAAAAGAAGATATCATTTTTCATCTACCTAAACAAAGATTAAAAAATCAGTAGTATTCAATGTTGGTGCTATTGTGGTGAAGCCATACTTTCACAGAGTATATCCATATATTTTTGGTTCTGTTATGTCTCTAGTGCCTAGAATACTGCATGACACATACAAGGAGCTCAATAATTACACAGTGAATGCCCACAGAAAGTAATTTAGCAAGAAGTATCAAAAATGTTTAAAATATCAATACTCTACCCCTTTTTCTACTTTCAGAAATGTATCCTAAAAAATAATCAGAGATAAAGACAGGTTTATGTATTTCGACTGTTCATGAAAGCATTCTTAATAGGAAAAAGTAAAATTTAAATGTCTGGCAACAGAGGAAAAATTTAACAAATTATGGAACATCATATGATGAAATATTAAAAACTTCCTTTCAAAGACTATTTTACAATATGATAAAATGCTCACGATATAGGGGCTTATCTGGTGGCGCAGTGGTTAAGAATCCGCCTGCCAATGCAGGGGACACGGGTTCGAGCCCTGGTCCGGGAAGATCCCACATGCTGCAGAGCAACTAAGCCCGTGTGCCACAACTACTGAGCCTGCGCTCTAAGGCCTGCAAGCCACAACTTCTGAAACCTGCACACCTAGAGCCCGTGTTCCTCAACGAGAAGCCACCGCAATGAGGAGCTCATACATAATGAAGAATAGCCCCTGCCTGCCACAACTAGAGAAAGCCTGCACGCCGCCAACAAAAACCCAGCTCAGCCAAAAATAAATAAGTAAAATAAATAAATTTATTTTAAAAAAATGCTCATGATATAAATGAAGTAGAAATGACAGGATATTAAATATATAGTAGAGTTGTTAAAACAAAGTATGCACACAATATTTATGTTGCACCTATATATTTTAAAAATCTGAAGGAAATAAAATCTCATATCACTAACACCAGTTACCACTGAACAACGGGTAATTGAGCATAATCCAAAATACAGAAAGAGATATTCATTGTAGTAAAAGAATCTATATGTTTAGTAAGAAAGAAATGGCTGTACATATAATTTTATAAGAAAATGAAGGACTGTTAAGAAGCATTAACCGTTATCTACAAGGAGCTTTTATAGATATGAGAAACTGTGCTACTATATTAATATTTAAAAAGCCAGAACTCAGATTTTTGTATAGCAGCCTAACAATGTAAAAGATGATAGAAACAGAAGGGAAAAAAGGGCAATGAGGTAAATAAATGGTTGTTTTGGTGTTGGTCCATACTTCTCTGCTATTACTCGATTCCTTACTTTTAAACTACTCATAGGAAATGATATAAAATAATAAGAATAATAGGTGAGTAAATTATTTAATTCCAAACTGTTAAAGGTATAGTAGTTACTTAACAGCAAAGTAGAAACTGCGCTAAGCACTTAATATCCATTATCTTCATTAATCTTCACAACACTAAGACCAGAACCCTTCCCAGAGGGAAGCCCAGGCTTAGATAGGTTAGCAAATGGCAGAGATGGGAGTCAAAATGTCACCAATACTAAAACCAAGAATTTAGACCAAGGTGGTCAGACTGCACAGGGAAACAACAGTACCCCTCAAACCAAACATTTCCACTTGCCAACTGCTGCAAATGGAAGTCTACATAAACCCCAAATTGAAAAGATACCACCATCTGTTGATGTCCCCTTCTAAAAATAAAACTGCCAGAGTTCATATGTATCCTAACTAATGATATATTTCCCACACAATTACTCAAAGTATGTAAGTTAAATCTTTTCTCAATCCTAGATGATTTGTCTTTGCTGTCAAATTTAGTATTATAATCAGTGCTTTCGCCTAAAGACCTTTGATAGACAAAGATAATATATAAAGATATACCTGTATCTATATATGCATATTGACATGCATTAAACTATTCGACAAAGAAATATGTAAAAGATATTTTTACTTAAATAAGTATGTGGACAATTGGTATTGTCTGATTTTTTTTTTTAATGAACAGATTTGCTTCTTTGAGGATCTAATTATGCTTTTCCAAATATCTGTAATCAGGTAACAGTGGCTTCTATTACCCTAAGATTCAGCTTCAACTCCAATTTAATTCTTTTTTTTTTTTTTTTTTTTTTTTTTTGCGGTACGCAGGCCTCTCACTGTTGTGGCCTCTCCCGTTGCGGAGCACAGGCTCCAGACGCGCAGGCTCAGTGGCCATGGCTCACGGGCCCAGCCGCTCCGCGGCATGTGGGATCTTCCCGGACCGGGGCACGAACCCACGTCCCCTGCATCGGCAGGTGGACTCTCAACCACTGCGCCACCAGGGAAGCCCCCCAATTTAATTCTTTTTTTTCTCTGCTTTTAAATATATACATGAAGGCTTCTAAATAAAGGTCTTAAATTTGGGGTTGAAGTTCTTCAGGTGTCAGGAAAGGGCAGAAGCTTGTGGCAAAGATACGTGAGTTTACCTGAAGTGGCAGAAATTCCCTTCCTTTTAAGACCACAGTGAAGAGTAAACCAAATATTGAATTACTGACACTATCTATCTATGCCACGTATAGATTATTTTATGTTATGTATCTTACATATAACAATGCTAACAACCACTGCCTTCTTGAAATCCTTTCATCTCTGGGCATTAGACATGGGCAAAATTCTACTGCAGGCACCCCCTCATGCCACACTCTCTCCAATTCTAACTCTTTTATTTTTTTTAAGTGCAGCAACTCCCTCTTGACAGCACTGATGGCATATCCGCACACTAGTCCCACATGCAAATCTTCTTCTATTTCAGCTTCTTTATGCATAAAGTGTGAATTAAAAACAACTGGTCTACATGATTGTTAGGAATAAATGAAACAGTCTACAGAGAGCAGTAAAGGCAAGGACACTCTCAGCAGTGTTAGCTCCTTTCTTAGACTGTAAGTCGCACCACCAGTGCAGGAACCATCTCCTGCCTTCTCCAGACTCATGACAAGCCCATTTCTCAGAATTCCTACAGCAACTCTATCATCCATATGCTCACATGCATTAGTTCAGTATGTTTATGTGTATTCTGTGTATGTTGTGTTTAATTCTTTATAGAACCAAGCTAAAATCTCTCTCACTGTAGACATGGACTATGTCTTACATCTCTCCCTTACAAAGTTCTGTACATGGTCGCCTTAAATGTTTGATTTTAAAAAGAAATACATGTTTCAAAGTTAAGTACATGCTATTCATGAAGAAGACATCTTACCCCTCGCCAGTAAGAGCGCAGCATGCCTGGACATGCCACTGGTGATCTTTAATAGAAGTTAGTTTCAAAAACTGGGAGATTTCTGCTACAGTCATGCATTCTTTAACATCTTGTTTATTAGCAAAGATCAGCAATCCAGCTTTCCTTAGGTCCTATAAAAGCAAACAAAACTGTAAGGGCCAGTTCATTTTTTTCATACATTTTCCAATTTAATTAACAGATTATATTTGATAAACTTTGTAACCTAGAATTTCTCAACTACTTGACATAAAAGTATCTCATAGCTCTTATGACGGAACGTAAACATCAAACTGAACACATTTAAATAAATCAATCTATACTTGTATGGATTTACATATTTCTTACATTCCTAGACTACATTTTTATGGTCCTAAGTGCTAAATTTAACAAACAGTCACATCTTCCAATTTAATACATATCTAACTAACCCTTTCCCCAACCCAAAACTAGGCTTCTATGGCTACTAAGAACTACTCTTTAGCATGGGACTCAAGAGCTTTTCAAAATTCTACCCCACTCTATACTTTAGGTATAGGTATCTATACCTAAAGTTACAACCTTCTTCCCAGTTTATTTAGGAAATAAACTAACTCATTATATACAATATACGCCTTAGGCCTTAGGACTTTTCTCAATTGGAAGGTGCTAACCTAAACCAATCTTATTCATCTTCTGAGATCTAGCTCTTCTTTGTCCATGAAGATGTGTTAGATTTGAATATTTGATAGGGCCTTCTTAGACTACCATTAAACTTACCAAATTTCCCAATTCTACCACTTCTATGCTTTGACTCTGAGGCAAGTTCTTTAACTTTTCTGAATCTGTTCCTCATAACTAACATTTATTGAGTATCTAATCTGAGCAAGTCACCCATGATACTAACCATTTCCCGAATAAAATCTCTTTAATCCTCACAAGACTGCTACAAGATAGGCTTTACTATTCCCATTTTACAGATGAGGAAACTAAGACTCAGATCTAAGTAACTCATACAGAGTCACATAACTACTCAGTAATAGAGCCAGGTTTGAGCTGACATCTTCCTACTATAGCTGTTGCCCCTCATCTGTAAAATGCTGAGACCACCACCTACCTCCTGGGGATGTAGTTTGAATGAACGAATTACTACATTTAAAGCACTCAGTTCAGTACCTGGGTTTGGTGACAGTTCAACAAATGTTAGTTCACTTCTTGCTGTGCAAATGAGGATTAGCTTTACCCTTGTGCATGCCCCCAAATGACTGATGTAACACTCTACTCACAAAGCAGACCAAAGGTTCTATGTCCCCTTTTGCTGTACTCTACCTCTCCCTCTCTCAACCATTTTTACAGCCGGGAGCTTCCTTGATAATCTATGGAAAGTTATGAACCTTTCCCTCATAAAAATGTATATATGTTTATGCTAAAAAAGTTTATGTATGATTTTAGGGTGTTAATAGATATCCTAAAGTCCATTTGTGGATCCTGGACTAAGAAGCTATGATAGATGCACTCAACAAGTGGATTAAACTCTCATAAAATTCTGCCTATATATTTTAAGAGATATTGAGAAAACTAAGGTTTTGGTGCTATGTCTGCAAGTTTTCCCAGCTGTGTTGAATGCCACCTTCTTCTTAGGGATCTTAGTGGAATATTTTGGTTTCAATCATGTGTATGTGTGTTTGAAGCAAGAAAGTGTTCAGTAGGTTTAAACTGACATTGCTCCACATTATTTTACTCTTGTTAGAACAGTTTCGATGACTTCTTTGATTCTTTCTAATGCAAATAAAAAATATAAGTAGTAAATTTCTTATTTGGTTAAAAGGAGTTCTGCAATATGCTTTATATAACAAAGGGGGCTGACTTAGTTACAGTGCCCTCTGCAGGATGGCAACTACACCACTACAGATAAGGACAGAGTTACCTGAATAGCTTGGGCAGAAAGGGATACTCTAGAACATTAAGTTTTAAGAGCTCCTATTCAATTTGTTTCACCTATAGTTCAGTTCATCTGTCTATTTATATAAGGCAAAAATTTGAAGGGAAGAACTATAACTAGTGCACATATACATTATCAAGTATATGGATATTTTTTCTCTTATCCTAATCAGAACATGGAACAGTTATCAATAGTTGATATATGGCTGAATCATTGAGTAGGTGGACTTTCCATGGGATTTAATTCCTATCTTCCTATCGTCTAGGTTTCACTATCTCTTGCCAGTGTGTGTTGAAATCTTTTATATAGGTCAGGATTGCTAACGCTGGCATGTTCAGAGAACACACTTTAGAAATATCTGACAACAGAAATACTTGGCACACGTTAGGACACATAGTTTATGCTATTTTATTTACAAGTAACCTATCTTCATCACTTTTAGTAACAAAATTATTTGGAGAAGGCTCTGGACTGAAAATTGGAAAACATAAGAAATAAAGTCATTTACTAAAAGGTCTAAAAAAAAGAAAAGAAAAAAAATCCATATTGAATATACTTTTTCCAGATTTCACAAGCTCAAATTTTTTTATTTAGGGTTCTTGATTTTTTTTAAGCTATATTACCCACTTTTAAATATTTAGGAAGAGAGGAAAGAAAATCTTCCTTTACTTTTTATTAAATAACCTCACAACCAATTATGCATTATGATAATAGTAGAAAAGAGATACATTGGATTAAGGCTGTTCAACTTGACTTAACAAGAGGTCAAAGTACAAGGTAAACAGCGGTGATCTTTCGTACATCACCCATTTTAAACACTTTGAAAAACTTCTGCTACATACTTCTGCTACATATCAACTTCTGTTCTTCAGAGTCTAAAAATATTTTTTAGTTTAGTCAAGAAAATGAATAACAGCACATGCAAGGCATACTGATTTAGCATCTTCTATATGCCATATGTAGTTGTCAGTTTGTTTCGCAAAGCTTCCTTTGTGAAGATAATTCCTAGAAGTTGAGTCATTCTGAATAAAATTCATCTATCCTTTTGTCTTTGGAACTTTTTAAAAATTCATGAGCTTCAAAGTTTTATGCTTCATTTAAGATGAAGCTTTCAGAAATGTATTTAAATGTTTTATAGCTTTGTATTTAGTAATACATAGAAAGAATCATTATTGATGATGATAATACGACTCTGTTGGTTTTTGTGGTATGCAAGAAACATCTGACTAACCCATGCCAAAATTTGTTTTTCACACATTCTCATCCTTGATCCGGATGTCCCTCTCCAGAACTCTGTCTATTTGGCTCTTCCTGACCCTATTAAGTGGCTTACTCTAGCTCCCAAGTTCATCTGTAATTCCCTGCTTCTCTGGTAATCTCATCCCTTCTCCTTTCACTTTCCAGCTAGGCCCTATTTCTGGCTTTTATTTATTTTTCCTAGCAAAGAGCCTGAATGACGCGAATACCTAAATTCAAGTCCCATAAACTACTGGGCCTCAGCGTACTAATCCATAACAGATGAGGTTAATTGATCTATCCAAGTTAATGATCCAACTTATAAAATTCAATGACTTTGTTTGAGCCCTACTATTGGGCTTTTTATAATACTGATCCTCCTACATACTGGCCAATTAGAGTAAGAATCAAATAGGGAGGCTACCTGTTTACAGAGTAAAAAATATAGTCAAGAGACAAATACACTTTGTGTCTTATTTTTCTTTTTCTAAATTCTTCATAAACCAACAATAAAATAACCCTTTGGTATAAAATGAAGAATGATACATTCTTGTAATATGCAAAGGGGAAATTTAAAAAAATCCTTAGCCCCCTGCCTCTTTTATTGCTTACTGTTTCTCAAACTAGAACTGAAAGCTGTTAAATACATGTACAAAGGCAAGATGTGTTTTTTTTAAAAAAACCCCAAAGGGTTTAGCACAACTGCTATAATCAGTCCAAAACAGGGGAAGGTGCATCTTGGTAGGTATGATCACCACAAGCAAAACAGAAACTTCAGTTTACGTAACCACTTTACTAAGTTTCCTTACATCTGAAACATACCAAAATTCTTAATGAAAATCTCAAAAGCAAATCATTGAATCAATATTAAAATTAATATAAAACTTCATTACAAAGATATCCCAGTTTTCTTAAGGTTTATTAAAATTCCACTGAATATTAACTTTTCTATTTCCACCTTTGAGTTGAGAAAGTAACATCTGCAATAAAAGGCATACAAAAATAATCAATTGCCACTACAGTCAGCCCTCCTTATTCGTGGGTTCTGCATTCACAGATTCAACCAACCTCAGACTGAAAATATTCAGGAAAAAAAAGTTCCAGAATGTTCAAAAAAGCAAAACTTGAATTTGCTGCACGTTTTCATAGCATTTACATTGTATTAGGTATTATAAGTGATCTAGAGATGATTTAAAGTATACCGGAGGATGCGCATACCGGTTATATGCAAATACTACGCCATTTTATACAAGGGACTTGGACATCCTCAGATTTTGGTATCCTTGGGCATCCTAGAACCAAAACTGCTGACAGAGAGATATGACTGTATTATAAATATTATATGATTTAATAGTTACTATTATCATTACTGACTATATTATTCAGTTTATGTAATTTTCAAATTATGCTACCAGCAATATTTCTCAAGGACTAAAACAATGTGGCTAGTTATAACAGTTTTGTTCAGTTAAAGAAACAATATCAGAGACCTATGAGCAACAAATTTAAATATTAGTCAGATAACTGAGTTACAATCAAGACTCGCTGTGTGTCCCTGACACTGTAAAATCTCATTTCTAATGATAATCGTCTGTATAATTAATCTATTTAAAATGCAAAATGAAAGTCAACTTAGGTCTTTTTGGCCAGGAAAACTTCTAGACCAAATTTATCTAAGATAAACGGAATTAAAATACTACAACTGACTCTTCAATCTTTCTGCTGCTTCCAGATACGCTTCCAAGTTGGGAAGTGTCAAAATTATACAGCAGGCATGGCCAGCAGATAAATAATTTTTTTAAAAATTTGAAATAGTATGCTCATGAGAAAGTAGAAAGTACAAAGGTGATAGAAATATCCCACCCCCATACATCTAATGCCAGAATCCTACTTACCTCATGGGCTAACATTTTATAGAGTTCTTCTCTAGTTACAGAAATCCTTTCTCTGTCTGTACTGTCCACAACAACTATTACAAACTAAAATTCCAAAAAAAAAAATCATTAGTGATTACATAATTTGATATTTGTAAAATTTATCAAGTGTTTATTTGATTTACAGGCTAACAGCTATCAAGAAATTAGAACCTTATGGTATGGTATTACTGGAAAACCAGAGATACCCACTATACATTGTGAAGCCTAAAGGTCTGATCCTTAATTCAAACATATTTACTAATTTTTAAGAGAAATAAAAGACAATATGATGTTATCATTCTTTTAGAATACTCTGCTAATATTCTAACCAATATGTAACATGTCTGTTTTCTAAATTAATATCTTGAATGTTAATGGGCCTATTTGCACCATAAGTCAGTAAGACAAAAATATGATCCTAAATTTAAGTTACTTCCAGACAGACATTATTTATTAATGTCAATTTAAAAATCTAAAAGAGGGCTTCCCCGGTGGCACAGTGGTTGGGAATCTGCCTGCCAATGCAGGGGACATGGGTTCCAGCCCTGGTCCGGGAAGATCGCACATGCCCTGGAGCAACTAAGCCCAGGCGCCACAACTACCGAGCCTGTGCTCTAGAGCCCACCAGCCACAACTACTGAGCCTACGTGCCACAACTACTGAAGCCCGCGCGCCTAGAGCCCGTGCTCCGCAACAAGAGAAGCCACGACAGTGAGAAGCCCATGCACCGCAATGAAGAGTAGCCCCCGCTCGCCGCAACTAGCAAAAGTCCACGCACAGCAACGACTAGAGAAAGCCCGCGCACAGCAATGAAGACACAACACAGCCAGATATAAAAACAAATAAATTAATTAATAAAAAAAATCTAAAAGGGCATGCATATGAGAATAAAGTAATGTGACAGTTAAAGAAATCAATTTAAAAAAATCAACAAATTGAAAGAATAAATCTATATCAAAAACCATGCTCTCTTCCTTATATAAGTGGCACAACTCTTTCCTGAACTGACGATGAGACCAGATGCAATCAAAGACTGGAAAGGAGCTGTGCAGGGCTGAGCTACAGTGTGCCTCTTCTTCAATTCCATGAACACCAAAAGGCACCAGGGAAACAGGAGCAAATATAGTTGCTTTATGATGGCATTTGTTATGCCCAAGTTAATTCTGACTGCCTATTATTAGTATGTGCTATTTATTGTTTAGAACTAGCTTTTCATTTCCAAATAAACCTCAGTAATTTTCAGGATCTTTTCTATTCTTCAGATTTCATCAACCATAATGCAGAAGGATAACAGAACTGCTACTTTCCCTCTTCTCTCACTTGAGACCTTACTGATACGTGGTTTTATCACTATAACACCTGTTCTACTCCAAGTCTTCTTAACAAGGCTATTAATTTTCAAGGTGTTGCCATGAACTTGATACCTGCAGCATTTTATATAGGAATACTAATTATATATATTCCTCCTTCTCCAAAAGACATAATTAAATGCTTAATGGAGTGTTAGGGGATCGAGTCATTAGAGACACTTAATAGTGTCTTACTGACATAATATTCATCTGTATATACATTTGGAGATTTATTAACTTATAATCAGCACTACAAAAACAACTATCACAGCCTTTCATCTTATAAGGTCTATACAGTGAAGCTCTCAAACGTCAGAAATTTTCTCTCGGCAAATAATATGTAAATAAAACACATGATTATGTCTAAATTGCTTTATAATCAAAAGAAAAAGAATTCTTTAATGTGCAATTGTATTGCATAAAAGAAAACACATAGTAAAATTCTGGCCAAGAATTCAAACCATCAGAGCCCTCTCATCTAACTAGGATTTCCTCTACGCGGACACAAATAAATAGTAAGAGAAATGGAATTACAAACTGTGAAATGGAATTCTTTATTAAAACAAGTACATAAGGCAAGCTCTAGGAACAATATAAAATCAGACTAATCAATCACCAATTCTCCCTACAGAGGTTCAATGAGAATGGATATACATAACAATGACCCTGACCCTGAAAGAGGGAATCAAAGATTCCACTATGTTTAAACTCTACTTATATTAACATACTGTGATATTTCAAAAAGATGAGCTATAAGAGTTCATATCTGGAAGGTGTTTCCCAGGCATTATATTCATAGAAGACTTAGTATATTAAGAAACATACCTCTGTGTTAGTATAGTAAGTGTTCCACGAAGAACGAAGAGATTCTTGGCCACCAATATCCCACATTAGAAAACGTGTATTATTAATCACTATCTCTTCTACATTACTTCCTATTGTTGGGGACGTATGTACAACTTCATTCATAGAACTGGGAAAAAAAAGTTCAAATATATTACAGTTAGCAAGGAAGCTAGATTGTTTGAACATTTTTCAATTAAGGGATAAGTCAGCATGACCTCTTTTTATATTTTGTACCCAAATGTCCCCTTTCCACTAGCTCATAAGAGTGAATGAAGGGTTTAAACAGAGGTGGAGCTAGGTAGTGGACTATCTGGAACACTCTAGATTCATTCCAGGGAACTATAGAAACAAATATTTCTCTACTCTCCACAAGCAACTGAACAACATGCTCAATGTCATATAAATTTCTAGCTCTCTAGAAAAGAAACAGTTGCTTAAATTTGGCTCCTGGTTCATGGCCAACCTGCCTTCTTACAGAGTAACTTGGATTCCATATAATTTTTTATTGTTTCCATTAATCAAATATCACTCAGGCTGAAAAACGATAAACAGTAAAATAAAAATTTTTAAGTAGTTAGTACTTACAATTGGTAAAGGATGGTAGTTTTTCCCGCATTATCCAGCCCAACAATGATAACTTTGTGTTCTGAAAAAAAGAAAAACACCAGTGATTTATTAATCAAAAACAAAAATTAAAAATTTTCCTATTTCACCCATTCTTTGCAGCTATGGTATAATTCAATACATGGCACTTTATACCTTCTTGTAACTCGAAAGAACATCAGAGCAAGACCAGAAGTACGCCATTGGTCTGACCTCCTTATCCCCCTCATTCTACATAGAGAACTCTCATCTCTCTGAAGGAAGCCAGAAGCACTACATTCTTTCCACTCTATGGAAGTCTACTCTCAGTAAAGTATCCCAAATGTAATCACAACAATTTATGGATGACTTGAGGTGTAAATGTTTCACACTGGAAACTTAAGTTCTTAAGTTTAACTAACTAAACTTAACTAAGTCACTTAAGTTCTAAATGTGCATTTTAGGCCTTAACTGGGTATATATAGGTGAGATGGGGTGAATGGGAAGGGAAAAAAAGGGCAGCCTTTTAAAGCTGCTGGCAGAAGGCAACTGTAAGCTATCTGAGTACATTTGAACCATAGGGTCTTTCTAACCAAATTTAAGGACCTATAGCTATGGTGGCAGCAGCTTCCTCTTCCCTTGGCTTCTCCTTTTTTTTTTTTTTTTTTTCAGTACGCGGGCCTCTCACTGTTGTGGCCTCTCCCGTTGCGGAGCACAGGCTCCAGACGCGCAGGCCCAGCGGCCATGGCTCATGGGTCCAGCCACTCCACGGCACGTGGGATCCTCCCGGACCGGGGCACGAACCCGTGTCCCCTGCATCGGCAGGCGGACTCTCAACCACTGAACCACCAGGGGAGCTTCCCTTGGCTTCTAAAGCATCACTTTCCCCAAGTTTTCTTCCTCTGTCTCTTGATGCTTATTTTTTTTCCACTGACTCCTCTTCCTTGGGTCTTCCTTCAAACATTCATGTTTCCCAGAGTTCTCTTCTTACACTCCTTTCACATTTTAACAAGGCATCTTGGGGCCTATCTATTGCCGCGCTGTCTAAAAACTATTCTGAAAGACAGCAGTGTGTGGAGAAAGCTAATCTCCAAAGATGGCCTCTGGATATTCATGCCCCTATATAGTTCCCCCCTTAAATCCTGGCTGGTCCTATGACTTGCTTTTAACCACAAGAATGCAGAAGTGACGCTGTATGACTTCCACACCTAGATTATCACACACCTTGTAGCTGCTGCCTGGTTCTAGGAAAATTCCCCCTGGGGTAAGCCAGACACCATGTAACAAGTCCGACTACCCCAAGACTGCTATGCATGAGTGAGGAAGCTCAGGCTAATCACGTGGCCTGATCTTGTGGAGAGAGACACACAGTTGCCCCCAGCTGTTCTAGCCATTCCAGCTGAGACGCCAGACACACAAATAGAGAAGCCACCTTGGATATGCAGCCAGGTGAAGCTGGAGATGACTCCAGTTCTAGCTGCCATCCAAATGTAATCAAATGAGCCCCAAGCCAGAACTTCCTAACTGAGCTCAGTGAACTCACAGAACCACGAGAGACGGTAATAAATTATTCCTCTAAGTCATAAAATTTATGATTGGCTTGTTACACAGTAATAGATAACAGAAGCAAGATGGAAAAATACATGTGGTTATGTGACCCTGAGCAAATGACTTATTTCTCTAACTCTTAGCTTCGTCACTGTAAAACAGGGACAACACTACCTCTCTTTCAGGGTTACGTCATGATTAAGATAGCACATGGGGTGTGCCTACCACCAAGAAAGACAATTCCTAATCCATGTTCCCAAATGTTTCCTAAACTCCAGTCTACCTAGTGGATAGACACAGTGCCACTCAGCATACCAAAAACCCAATAATCAAACCTGTTCCTAATTCTATCTTACTTAACTTGCTTAATGGTATTATCTTGGAGTCCCTCAACCCGAACATCTAATTTGTCACCAAGTTCTATTCTACCTCAAAAATATATCCCGAACCTGTCTCCTCCCACTGTCCTAGTTGTAGTCCTCCTCATCTCTTACTGTACCTAAGCAGACTATCTCCAGTCCATCTTCCTATTGTTTCTAGAGTAATCTTTCTAGAAACAATAAAGCTGATAATGCCACTCTCTTATTTAAATGATGGCTCTCCAGTTTGACAGGAAAACATGGTACAAGTTCTCAGCCTTGTAAATAAAGCCAGTCCCAAATGAATAGGCTTCAGCTTTATTATCCCTCACCACTACCGCCAGGTATCTAAGCTGGAGTTCAAGCTGTTCTCCCTATATAAGCTGCCACGTATGTTCACGGCAAACATTTCTCTACGTCTACTCATGGTTTTTACCTGTGCTGGAATTATCCTCTCCAATTCTCCATTTAAAGAATTCCTACTAATCTTTAAGGTTTAGCTTCCCAAGAAAAATCACTTTCTCCTGCTCTTCTGCCACACCTCCAATACAGCACTTATAATAATGTACACTCACTAATCTTCTCAGCTTAATGAGGCACCCTTCAAGTATATAGATCACATGCTAATCATCTTCATATTCCTAGTAACTACAACTTTTTCTGGTACAAGGTAGGTACTCAGTAAATGCTGAATTAATATTCATTCTATAAATAATAAATGCTAAGGATTATAACACCTAAGAGTAAGGAGATCTTTAAGAAAAAGCTTTTGCAGTCAGGTGGTAGATGTTTTCCAAATAGTTGACATTTACCATAAAGGGGAATTCCTAATGCTACATAGGTACCTCCTGTTATACAAAAATACGAAGATCAAGTAAATAGAAATTTTTAATACAATCCATTTTATCCAATCACTTATTTCTTTGCAGAAAGAGCAGGCAGCTTAGAACCACCAGGGTCCTAAACTGACATCACCATGCTCGCCCTACGCAGGTTCTTAAAAGTCATTTTTAAAATGCAGGCCCAGTCTATCATCTTTAGAGGTGACTAGGAGGAAGGAACTGAGAAAATGAAACTACCTGACAAGTGCAGTTTCTGCCTAAGGAGAAGTATGTAGGGTGACTGAATTAAAATCAGAAGATTACTTGGGGAGCATGGAATCCCATCAAAGGGAGTGTTAAACACTGTGGTGACTGACAAATCCATCTTCACAGGAGGGCCATACCTGCATCAGGGCCAGATTACTGAGTCCCTGGAGCAGGGTGCCTTTTTACCTGGGAAGTTTTTCAACGGCATGGCAATTTTGCCTGACTCTATATTTTTCTATGTCCCCCAATTAGGCATTCCCCTTTTGATGACAGATATCTTCTTCAGTTCTAGTAATACAAGCAATGTAAACATTTTGATATAAGCAGAATTCATATTGGGCTACACTCTGACGGCTGACTTGGATGAAAGTTTTTTTAGTTTCTCACTTGAATACCAATTTTTAATAATATAATTCTTAAAACGTCGGGCTTCCCTGGTGGCGCAGTGGTTGAGAGCCCGCCTGCCGATGCAGGGGATACGGGTTCGTGCCCCGGTCCGGGAAGATCCCACATGCCGTGGAGCGGCTGGGCCCGTGAGCCATGGCCGCTGAGCCTGCGCGTCCGGAGCCTGTGCTCCGCAACAGGAGAGGCCACAGCAGTGAGAGGCCCGCGTACCGCAAAAAAAAAAAAAAAACAAAAAAAAAAAAAAAAAAAAAAAAAAAAAAAACGTCAACCTATTTTTAAGTTTCAGGAACATCATTTTGTAAACCCCTATGTATTAGCTGCAGGACTAAATTTAGGTAGACTTGCCAGTACTCAGGAAGAAAATACAATTACTCTGACCAATGAGAGAAATGATACTCTAAAAACAGTACAAAATAGGGGCAAAAGCAAACAATACAAATTTAGGCAAGGAATATATATAGTTATGATAAATAACTATAGACTGGCTAAAAAATGCATGTGTGTATGAATTATACACACAGAGATCACAAATACAAGAGCACTCTCATAAATACAAGAGCACTGTGTTTAAGGTTAAACACTTATTCTAACCATGCTACCGTTTTTCAAAATATTTTGCTACTTTTCTCTTGCCATTGCTTTCAGAGCCTGAGATACACTGTTTTGAACACTCCCAATGGTGTTCTGAAGATGAATTTGATTTTAAAGGGGGAGGGGAGCCACGTGGTATCATCTCAGTCATAAGGTAAAAGGCAGCTAAGACAAATGTTACCTTTTTGTTGTTAAATGAGGTGTGATTCCTAAATGATATGATTTTTAAATGTGTCTCTAAAGAAATTCTAAAAGGAGTTTCAAAAGGTATTTTGAGTAATAGTAGGATGTATCAGCAGAAAAACTATCTGGCTTCCTTTGCTTTTAAGGTGAAAACCCTATCTGGTTTTGTTTTTTAAAGTGGTCTGCTTAATTTAGCCATGCCCCATTGGACTTATTTCTTGATTTCAAACACAGTACTCTTCTACCACTTCTGTGAGGAAGGACTAACTAGGCAAAAAAAAACAACAACAACTAAAGAAAGATTCTGTATCATACTTGACCACAAGATGAACATGATAAGGTGAAACTACTGTGAACAAACCATTGTGCGATAAACACACATACACTGAGATAAAGCAGATGGCAGAAGAGGCTCACAACTGGATTCCGGCTTCTCCTAACACAAGTTAGTTGCCAGCTGAGGACAGGATGGAGGGAACAGTTTCAAGACACATCTTTTACAGCCACTGAATGAATGAATGAACTAGAGAATCAATAAGCTGAAATTAGATAACATAACCTGTGGTAGATAAAGATGTGAAGTCTGGTTAAGTCTTTCTTCACTAGTACCTAGAAATAAAGGAAGCACACTGGGGAGAGAAGGTTTGGTGGACAATACAGGGCCAGAATTCATGTCTGGCAATGGTAGAGAGTAAACAGGAGAAAAGAGTGTCAGAGATGTTGATAGGGGTAGTAAAGAAGCAACTCAAACCACTGTCCATACTGGAAACAACCTCCCTCTTCTGTCTATTTAATTTTACAAACACAATGAATTCCTGTCACCTACAAATGCACAAATATGCAAACATTCCTCCGAACTCTTAAGACAGAAAGCAGATTTCTAAAGTCAATCAAGTGAATGCAAGCTAACATATTTCAACTCATGAGGGGTTTTTTTAGTGGTTAAAATATTTTAAAAAGAAAAGAGGAAGAAAGAGTCTCACATCAAACATGTGCAGAACCCAGAAAATCTCCAAGGAGCCACATGTTCTGTGGAACAGTCTGAGATCTCTTTGGAGGGCATTCCAATGAGGCCATGATCCAGAGGTCCTTCACCTCTTCACCCCACCTAAACTCCTACGAGCCACATTCAATACCAACTTATATCTACTCCCTCCTAAGACTTGTCTCTATTTGAATATTTGTGTGTTTTCACAATCAAGCACCAATGGCTATATAACAGCTTCCTAAGTCTAAGG
Source organism: Mesoplodon mirus (assembly GCF_964341445.2). Classification (NCBI taxonomy): domain Eukaryota; kingdom Metazoa; phylum Chordata; class Mammalia; order Artiodactyla; family Ziphiidae; genus Mesoplodon; species Mesoplodon mirus. Next base: position 68,493,196 of record NC_138984.1, read on the forward strand.
CATAGCACATGGGTCACAGTGAGAACTATAAAATTAAGACATAATTGTGCAATGGGCTCAAAGATAAAGGTGCTGACTCAATGGTGAAGGGCCAGTTTATCCCCAACAATAGTGTTAGGTTATTCACACTTTCTAATACTAAATCAACTTCCTTTGACTATCCTTAGGTTCTTTCACCACCCCAACCTGTGTCTCTCATTACCAGAACAATGTTCTATGAAAAACACAAATTTGTAGCTAAAAACTGTTATAATGCACTTCAAAACAAACATTCCATAGAATATATAATATGTATACAAAGAGATGTTATTATGGGAAAATGTAATAAAACTTTTGGTTATACCAACTCTTTGATGCATGTGATTCATGACAAGTTTACTGCTTAGTATGGTTCTTCTAGAATATCTATGCCATAGCATTCTTGCAGTTTCTCAGATAAGCCAAAACAACTATACACTGTCACAGTGCCTGGATGGAATTTTGAGTTATCACTTAGGCTTTAGTTTCCCAATCAATACTTTACTGTTTTGTCATGAAAATTCTTGTTTCCCTTCTTCACTTCCTTTTGATATACGCAGGCAGCCTACCAGTTCTGTTTACTGCCAGGTTCTAAGAGTATATATATATATATATATATATATATATATATATATATATATATATATATATATATATATATCCTACCAGCTACCAGTCAGTAAATTAAGCAAAAAGAAATGTCACTGTCATCCTGGAGGGCTTCTATCTCTGTGAATCATACCAAAGCCAGAAAACACAAATACTACAAATACTAAGGCAGATAAACTGAGAGTCCTCCTGATTCTTCATTCTCACCTCATATCCAAACTATTACTAAGCCCCGTGGGTTCTGTCTCACATGGAGCAAAAAATCCATTTCTGTTAGGTTTACTACAGTTCTCTCAGGCCTTAACACAGAGCCCAGAATAAAGCTTGTGCTTAATAAACTATGAATGAATAAATAAATCAGATTTGGAAGACATAAAAGTTAGAAGGGAGATAACCGATCAAGTCTCTACATACTAAAAATTCAATTTGCAAAATCTAAAAGTATCATCAATAAAAACAAAGTTTGAAAATAAACTTGCGATTTATAGCAATGGTAGTGAAGTTTCAGGGGGAAAAAACTTTGCTGGATGAAAAGCAACAATTATACAGGGCAAAAGTAGAGATCCAATTAGGAAACATAAACCACATAGCAATTTGAACTTTCAAAGTTTAATTTAAAGAAAATAACTACTACAGAGGATTGGAGTAATGAGGGATTGGCTAACAAGAAGTAACTCTAAAGATTAAAGGAATGACAAATACACGGAGCATTCGTTACCTCTAGGGCTGAGAACTTCCCCCAATTCCCCAGGACTGAGATGCAGACCTTGCTGAGGGCCGGGCCAGGGCTCACTGAATGTCAGAGAAGTACCTAAGCAAACTTGCCAGTGGATCTTTCTGGAAATCCTCCCTCTAGGATGCTGGGGAAAACTGTTCATTGAGAGGGCCTCCATTCTGAGACCAATGGAAGTGGGTGCTAGAAGAAGCTGCTGCTGACCACTACACAATCCAAGAGCCAGCCACTGGAGATGTCCACACTGCATGAGCAGGACAGAGCCTGCTGAGCAGCACGCCATATCCAGGAAGAAAAACACTCTCCTCCTTCAGGGTCCCTCCAATGCCGTCTACCGACAGAGCCTAACACTGTGCCAAAGGGCAAGAGAAAAATACTTAAAGGACCCAGTTCTGTATCTACAGAGCATGCAAAAAGGGTGAATTTGGAGCTAAAATTTTTAATAGCAGGCACAGTTCACCCCTTTGGCTACTCAGCTTCTATATGTACTCTTCTACACTTCTGAATTCCACACAATGAAAAAAACAACAGAAGCAGAGGTGGCTTTCCCAGCACCAGGTCTTGCAGCACAGGGAGCTTGCCCAGAACTCATTCACAACGTATCATTCCTTTTCTAAGAACCAATCAGAAGAATGAAACAAGGCTATCCATGAGGAAACTTCACAACTTCTTTCATAGTTCATAGTTAGTGTCTGAAAGTTCTTCCTTTTATCTAACACGAATCTTTCTTATACAAAGGAAGTTTTGTTTTGTTTTGTTTCAAGAGCACTAACTCAGGCACTAGACTATCTTGGTTAAAATCTCTATCTAAAAGGTCTATCACTTTTAATTGTAGTGCCTGAAGCAAGGTACCTAATGTTTCTTTGCCCCTTTAAAACGGGGGAGAATATCTGCCTCACAGGGTTGTGGTTAAGAGTAAATCAATTAAGTGAAGACTAAATCAACTGCATGAAACATGTAGAACCTAACCTTGCATGTCAGTATTAACTGCTATTATTTTATCTATAAAGATGAAGTTAGCTTATTTTCTGTCTCCCCACATAAAGGCAGGGGGTCTTGTTTGTTTTGTTCCTTGTCTATCCCCACCATCTAGAACAGTCCCCCAGCACAAAATAGGTGGACTGTAGAAACTTAAAAATGATATATACAACAGCATCTAGGACAAAGTTTGTACCCTACTGATTTAAATATCACCTAAACGGAACCTCTGGTTTTTCAAGTTTGAGCAATATGCAATTAGGTTTCACTGTGTACTCACATTTTAAGCTTAAACTGAAAAAGGTGTTTTAAATGGAGCTCAAAAAAATAAATAAATAAATAAAGAGAGAGAGAGAGAGAGAGAGAGAGAGAGAGAGAGAGAGAGAGAGAGAGAGATTACACAGTTTGTTTCATCAGCATAGCAAATTCTGTAATCCCCCAAAACTTCCTTCCAACAGTTTATGTGAAAAGAACATAGGACTGTGTTCTGTATCTTCTGAAGGTAAAATAAAGCATCCAAGATATATCTAACACACATATACATATCCAGTTTAATACAGAACTAAAAAGACCAGCAAGTACCTGACATTAGATTTAATGCTGAATATTTTTTAAAGTGACCCTTTTGATAAAACAACCACATCATTTAACAGGAGAGAAATAGTTTATTCACATTTTCACAATGTTGACATCTAAATTTTTAGAACTTAACTTCATTAATTTCTCTTACTATTAATTCCCAACACTGAAATAAATGTCCAGTCAAAAATTACCACAAAACACAAGTAATAAGAACACTACTCAGCGATTGCTAGTGGTAACAAAGCACATATCATTATTTACTACTGGCAAGTAGCTGTTGGCAAAGTTCTAATTCATTCTTAAGTTACAGAGACAAATAGTTTTATCACTGACTCAAAATAGAAAGTGGAAATACCTAATTTTTCTTGCAGGACTAGAGCTCAATTAACAAGCAAAGCCTTTCTAAATTTCACATCAGAGTTGAAATACTAGCTCTGCTAAAAATAATACAAAATTATGGATTTAAAAGCTAGAATAGATCTTATCTACTATGAGCACCACCAGTATGGCAATGTTAAGTTTCAACTCTTAAGACCTACAGATTAAGTTTTCAGGATTTGTGGGCTCCACAGTCACACAGTCAAGATCCCTGCTGTTCTAGGTGAGACCTGGGCCCAGAGAGGTTAAGTGACTGGCTCCCACTCACCCTTCTCTCAACAGAAACAGCTAGCCAGAGACAGTGTAGATTAGAACCGGCTTTCTCCAGTTTATGAAAAGTCTCCATGTCATTTGAAAATCATTTGAAATACTGCTCTTCCATTCACTATCATGTGATCGACACTATCATCTTTATATTTTTAAAAGATACACTAGAGATCGATCACAAGTTCCAGTTCTCCTCCCTCTCCATCGCCTTCTTACAGCAGCAGCTGGATAACGAAGGAGGCGGGGATGCTTGTACATATTAGATGCCACCATTCATTTAAGTCTTTACTGGAAAACTTTGGGCTGTGACACCACCACCAGTTTACACAAGAGAAAAACACAAACTAAGTTACTGACAGCCAGGATGATGAATCCTTAACTACTCGCGTTAAAAAGAAACAAAAGTACACCAGTAACTATAGTGTATCTTAATGACTATGGAATCTTTTTGTTAAAATTGTATCTTCTTTCCCCAGTTTTACACTTATTTTTTAACAAATTTCAATAAATCTGATATACATTTCAAGGCAATGTTTGAATTTAGATGAACTTAAGCATCTCTTTATAATACACTCCATACCTGCTGACTTAGTCGTTACCTACAGTTAACAAATGTTTCATATGATATGATTTTTAAGTGCTTTCGGTGAAACACTTTACCATATTTTAATCCAGACCCCCAAAACCTCTAAATAAGCAACACGAGTAGGAAACTGACCTTAAGCTTAACCTTAAACACAGATGTCAATACGGCAAAAGGAGAGAGGACCATCACTACTCAGGATGCAGAAGAATCTCCCCAAAGCGGGGAAGGACGGGGTGGAGGTGGAGGGCAGGCTCATAAACCTGAATGTACTGGTCAAGCCAAGAGCGATTCCTCAGGTTTTACCGCATTCTGCAATCCTCGGGTGCTCAGTGGTGCGGCTGGGGCCACAACCTGTAACCTTCATCCCAGAGAACCCCAGCATTTCTCAGTGGCGTGCAAACCCAACTGCTGAAGAAAAAGGGCTGAAACGTGGACCAAGCGGGGCCACTCAGGGGCGTCGGACGTAAGGCAAGAAACCCTCTCCACTCCCAATCGAAATCGGAGCAATGGGTGTATTTGAGGCTTGGATTTCTTAGGAAGCTCTCCTAAGACAAAGGGCTGCGAGTCGGGAGTTTCCCGAGCTGGGAGTGGGAGCGAACAGCCCCAAGGCCCGTAGCCGCAGCAGCCCGCACCCAGCGCAGAGAGCGCGCGCCACCGCGCCGCCCACACTCCGGAAGTATTCGGAGACCCTCACCCACCCGGCCAGGGCTGACGCTCTCCCTAACCCGTACGCGCTCGGCCCGAGCCCCTCACCCTGGTGATTGAACAGTCTCCATATCCTGGTGAAGAGAATTCCCATTCTCGGGCAGCGGACCCCCCTCCAGCCACCCCGGCCGCCTGGCCTCCCCCGGCTCAGGCTCAAGGGGAGGAGAGAGACGCGCCGGAGCCTCCGTCTCTGCCGCTGCTGCTCCCGCGCTGGCCGTCGGCCCGCTTCCTAGGAACCGGAGGGAGGCCGAAGCCCAGGACGCCCTGCCGTGCGCGAGGACCCGCCGCTGCCGCCGCGGCTCCCGCCTGACTCGCGGACATCGCCGCCGCGTTGTCTGCGGCGAGCCTCGCGGGCCACCGTCCTCCCCCAGCTCCTCTCAGGCAGCTGAGGCGGCGACGACCGGGCGGGCGGGGGAGGCGAGGGGCGGGACGGAGGCCACGGGAAGGCGCAGGCGCGCGGCCGGAGGGGCGGGGTCTGGGAAAGGGTGCCGGCCTGGCCCTAGCTTCTGTGCCGAGCCGGACGACCTTCAGGCGGCGGGGCTGAGCCACGGGATCCAGGAAATGCGGGCTGCAAGTTGGGGTAGGTGGCTCTGGGCTGCTTGCTTTGGCGTCCCCGCCGAGTTTTGTTTTTTTTCTTCTGCATTTCTTACACAGAGCCAAAATGTGAACATGTCACTGAGTGCCCAGTGCCCATCCCCAACCCTGCACGCACAGAACACCAAAAGCCCCACGTCCTGGCCTTCAAAGACATGGCATTCAATCAGGGGCTCTGAGGGAAGCTGAATACCTCTATCTCTCAAATCTCTTGACCTGGACGCCCTGAAGGGTGGCCTTACCTAAGCGGTCGCCTTATGGCCGTCCTGCACCTCAAGGCTCTTCCCGCTCCAATCTCCCTTCACTTTCAAATCAATCTTGCCAGAAACTACTATCTTGATCAGTTCACTCCATGTTTAAAAATTTTTAGTGGCCACTAAAGCTGTTTGAGCAGCAGAGGGTTTGTCTCTAAGGTCTTCCTTCGATTCCGGATCATCTGATAACAATGATAATTAGTCTCTATTCTTGTTAGAGGCAAGAGTGGGAAAACAAGAAACTGAGGTTGTTTACTTCTTCCCTTCCACAAAGAAACCAGAAACAGCTCCAACCCCTTCTATTCTCTTTAACTTTCGTAAAAAGAGAAAGAAAAAGGTGCGGGAGCTGTAAAAGGCATTTTGAACTGCTCTGCCCACCATGTGCAAGAGCTAAATGAAATGAAACAAATTCAGCAATAAACTCCACCTTTCCACACCACTTCTCCTAGTCATACACTATCTCATCTCAATACATAGAAAAATAACCCATTTAAGTAAGACCTCAAGACAGTCTACAGTTTTTCGTAGTTGTCTGTAGCAAACTTGTACCTGTGAAACAAAGGGCAGCATTGAGGGCCGAAACATGTCTCTTTTTAAACAACTGTTCAAGAAGAAGTCCTTTGGTTTCTTTTGGGGCTTATCATTATGAAACGAAGTTTAGAGGAGACATATGAAGGGAAAGAAAATTACTATATTAATCCATTTAAATTTATGGATTGTTATGTTTATATTTACATAATAAAGTACTTTCGGACTTCCCTGGCAGCACAGTGGTTAAGAATCTACCTGCCAATGTAGGGGACACGGGTTCGAGCCCTGGTCCGGGAAGATCCCACATGCTGCGGAGCAACTAAGCCCGTGCGCCACAACTACTGAGCATGGGCTCTAGAACCCGTGAGCCACAACTACTGAGCTCACGTGCCACAACTGCTGAAGCCCACGTGCCTAGAGCCCATGCTCTGCATTGAGGAGCCACTGTGATGAGAAGCCCACGCACCACAACGAAGAGTAGCCGCCGCTCGCCGCAACTAGAGAAAGCCCACGCGCAGCAACGAAGACCCAACGCAGCCAAAAATAAAAATAAATAAATAAATTCCTAAAAAAATAAGAAAGTACTCTCTAGGCTATTTAGAAAAACAACAATTTCCGCTCTTGCCCACTGTAGGTAATGCTTTTGGCAGCTCTAAAACTTTTTGCAAACTCCCCACACATCTCTGTCAACTTATTAAATGGGTGTCATGTCCATATTAACTTGGGAAGTTAGGGCTTCATATTTTATAACCTCCATTATAGGCTGGGAGATGGTCTCCCAGCTTATCTTCTAAGTGTCTCAAAAAAGAAAAAAAAAAGGCGGAGGGGGTTGGTGTGTGCGCGGGTGGCGGGGAGAAGAAATTTTCCTAATACAATCTTGTCCAGCTGTAGGATCCATGGGTGAAATACAAATTGGGAACTACTGAAGAAGTAATTGGGAATGTTTGTTGGGTGGTATGAAGCTATTTGTAAAAACAGACTCCTTATGAGACTTTTTAAAGACTCATTTATTCATGATTATAGTGATATGCAAAATGTCATTGGAGAGAATTTTGCTTCCATGTAAAGGAGAGTGGGATGGTCTAGAATTACCATCCTACCACTAAATAAATAGGAAACTGTACAAAATATAGAAAACAGCTGTTTTCAGCCCACACCCAGCAAAGGACTGTGATCCCTGATAAGAGACACAAATGGGACAAGTTTTATTATTATGTGGATTTCTGCCTTGAGGCAATTCCAGCCAGCTACAGAGGGAGTGGAAACTCAAATAGAGTCTGGCAATTCCCTGGAGATGAAGACATAGATCAGCATTCCAAGAGATCGAGGCTACTAGAATTTGTAAAGCAGAGTGATTGAAAGAAGGAAGCTATCCAGAGAAAAGCTCCTGAAACCTACATAGGTTGAGGCATTGAGTCTTTGGCTGCATATCAATCTGTACGTGTGTAGTATAAAACCAGTATGAACCCCCCCCCCCAGGCTAGCCAGTAATGACTTGAGGAAATAAACAAGTACTGGGGAGCTGTAAAACAGGTAATTACCAGGGTTTACAAAGGGCCAGGAATCATTTGAGTTCCCTTCAGCCCGTGTGAAGAGAACACACAGAATATATAGGACATCCAGTAGACAACCCAGAGATCTTAAAAGAGGAGCTAAACTAGCCTAAGGATAAGCCTTACTCTAGACCAGTCCTAAAGGAGCTTAAAAACAAACCTTGAAAGGATCAAACTAACTCACAGTTGTTTATCAAAACAAGGCCAAAGTTCTTTACAGATCAAGAAGGCAAGATCAAGTCATTAACAGTGGAAAATTTGCAATATCTTGAATCCAATAAAAAAAATTAGTGGACAAAGAAACATGAAAACATGACCCATAACCAAAAGAAAAATCACACTACCAAAATAGATACAGGCACAGGGAAGTTAAGTGATTGCCCCAAACTCATAGCTAGTTACTGCTGGATCTAGGCTTTGAACACAGGCAAGGGTTAGAGGCCAGTCTAACCACTATGCTAATCTGCAAGTTGTATGACAGGACAAACAAGATGCTTCTCTCTACAACCTATCTCATTAGTGGCGATACACTGATGATGCAAAAGGTGGCTTCAGGGCCAGGTTGATGGAGTGATTGCAGTGACCTGCAGTTCTTCCAGTTGGGACTTGCAGATTGTTGGTTGAAATGCCTTGGTAGTTGGGGTAGCCTTATATAGTACATCTCCAATAACCGAGGTACCATTAATTCAGTGACTACTGTATTCCAGGCTTTGTTTTGTATGCTTCAGATGACTATCAGCCTAAAAGTATTTAATATATGTATTTTTAGATAACAGTACTTTAGAGAGAAAGACTACAATGAGCTTTGGCGTCTTTATTTTAGTTGTGTAATAACCTATGCCCTGCCTATTTTCCATCGGGGGGGGGTCAGATGGATCAAATGTGATAATGCTTGTGAAGTAATTTGGCTATAATAAATCACTGTATAATCCTAATACAGTGGTAATAATCAACATAGTACACATTTCTTTTGAACTTCTTGTGCACTGCAATGAGAGAAGAGTCAAATATGGATCAAGTCATAGTACGGACACTTGACACTGAGCACATGAAATGTCAAGTCATAAGCTGTATGCCATCCATGGAATTCTTACAGGTACAAAATACCTTTGGAAACTTCTGATAATTGTTAAAATAATCATATAGGGATTTCTTGTGAACAATACGGTTTATCTAGTTTATTTTTCTATATTGTATTCAATCCTATTTCACACATACATTGTAATATATTCTATTTCATGCACACATGCATGTATGTGTATGTATTTAACTACAAGCTCTTTCCTAATATAGTACTTCTTTTGCGATCACTTGTAACACCAGCAGAGTATTCAGGAAGTAGTCATTTAATTGAACCTGTGTTTTGAGGGTCAATGTTTAGACTTTTTTTTTGGATAAGAGGTACAGGCATATACCACTGATTTCCGGTATATCTTCAGTATATCTCTAGAATAATATAAAGGAGAGGTATAACGCTGGTTTCAGTGTTTTTTTCATTTATTATATAAAAGAAAAAAAATTAATGCAGTTGGTTTGTACACATTTAAATTCCATAAAACAAATCCATAGAAATTAGGATACTATATGCATGCACTCTGCATTTTCTTTGTTAAATGTTTTGGTTCACAAAAATAACAACACTTTTTTTTTTTTCTTTTAAGCCACTAAAGCAGAGGGAGAACAAAACATGCAGCACTGTACACATTTGCATAGTATATTTTACCCAGCATGCCCTGTAGAACGCTACACATTTACCTATATAAGAAAAATAAAAGGGGGTAAATTATCAAAATAAATAACTAAAATTTAAAGAAAAGAAAAATACTGGATAAAAGCATTTTTTTCCCACTTTGTAGCTGGAGATATAGCAACAGTATGGGATATCAACAGCTCTCAGAATAGTAGGGAAATCTTTTTACATCAATTTGCCATTTTTATTTTTAGTATTAATAAGTTTATGTTTTTCCCTCCCACCACCCTTTCAAAAAAAACAGCTAATGGCTTTTACTTATGTTTCAAAATGGTATTCAGTACAAAACAAATTGAAGAATCCCTAAATACTTTTTTCTTGTTGTTGGGACATCTTTATTTCTCATTCTGACTGTAGGCTGTGAAAAATATAAAACATTTCAAACATGTCCAAAATTCAGAGGAGCCCTATAAGCTCACTTGCTGTTACTTTTTGTAGTTGTTACTGAAGGAGAAGAAATAAGAACAGTAAATATAGTAGGAGTCTTATCACAAAATAAAATTTAATAAGTTTTATGGAAGGGGATAAAGTAAAATAAATTACATCCACAGATTGCAAGGCTATGAAGTAAATTGCTGGAAAAGTATCAAGCAGCAAGTTAAAAAGATGGTAGATGAAATAAATCTGATAAAACTTAGAACTAAATCTGTATACTTTTAAAAAATACAACTGCCAAATTTAACAGTGGATTTTGTTGTAAGTTTGTGCTATAACAAATGTGCTTCTTTCTCCTCAATCTATTTTTATATTATTGGCAAAATATATATCTCTTATAATTTTGTACTATACAATATATGTTTTTGCTACATTATTTTTCTACTGCTAATGCAGATTAGAAATAACAACATAGGCTTATTTTGGCAATAAAATGCTTTCATTTTAATAACATCCCAGAAAATATTGTAAGGCATATGAAAAATAAAAAATAGTATGCAACAATATAGCATTAATGATCCTGCATCTTAAAATACATCCCATATGCATACAGAATTCACACTGATTTCAGTTAAAGATGTGTGAAAGTGGCATGCAAGTAGAGCAAGAGTGGCCCCTACATAAATATAGACATAGCCATTTGTTGAGAAATTTAAGTGTTCAAAACATAACCAAGAACACTTACAAAGTATTGTAAAGCTGGAGGCCTGCCAATTTTGGTTCCTAGATAGTCCTCAGTTTAACTCTATAATTTTCAAAGAAGAAGCGTCAGTGTATTCCCCAAACACTCTAAATTCATTAACATTTTCTACCATCTTTCTACAAACATTTTACATACATCAAAAGAAACAAAGGAAAATTTCATATGTAACTATGACTCCCCCAAACTCATGACTATTCACTCTTATTTATGTTTTCACGGTAAGTGGGAGTTACAAGCCCTTAGTCAAGATTATCTGATGAAATATTTTCTAGTCCTCTCATTATGTCCCTTAATTACATGAAGCATTTGGTATGAAACCACCCACAAGTAGAGAGAGATACTTGCTACATGAGGATGAGTTTCACTTGAGAAAGTTCATTTTAACAAAAAAAGAAACTTTTAACAAGTAATTTTTGAATGCTGTAGCTCTGTCTGCTCATATAAACCAATTTTACTATTTTGGTAACTTGACTGCTTAAGTCAACCACAGAAAAGTTATCCTTGTTGTCTATCTGACAACTATTGTATTGAGTGGTTTGATCATGATTATCATCTAAAAGAAGAGGACTGTTCTCTGCCCTATAGACACAGCTTAAGTAACTTCATAACAGTTACTGCATTAACAATATTTAAAGTGTTGAGGAACTAATGTTTAAAGGTATGAGGAACTAATGAAACAAATTTTATTACATAAATCCCTATAATGTTTTCATTCATAAAGTTATTCAAAGATGAATTTTATATAATTAATAAAGAAAAGAACATGCAACAGTGTCAGGAAAGACAGAAATACAGGCAGAAATACAAAAGAAATAAGGGGTACATTCTCATTTATTTGAAACATTGATATGAAGTTTGTTCCAATGACATGAGTGTCCAAGATGATCCTACTCAATAAATGGCTAAGTGTCCATAGGAGAAGTCAAGGATCAACAAAATTTGAACTTGCAAGCCAACTTCACTTAAACATCAAATCTCTAAATCTACTCTCAGATTTGGAGCTAGATGTTATAACAAATTGCACACAAAAGCAATTTCCTTGCAGTTTGTCTTCTTCCCCATGATTACTGACATATTAAATGTTTACCTTGTCTCCTGATAAACTGTGAACTGATTCAAAGAAAAGTTCACTAACATGGAAGAAATGAAAGGGTGACAAGAGCATTTTGTCAACAGTTGAAAATCTAAGGGGAAAGTATATTTTAACAATTTATGCATTTAGCTTTGCAGCAAGGTTAGCAGTAAGAGTAATAAATTCCCTACTTATTGAAAAGTGTTTTCTCTTTAAAGACAGATTGTCTTCTCTAGAGAAGAGGTAGTATAACTATCAATATATAGGGCAATTTCTGTGGCGGCATTATTTTGTTTTTATTTTTTTAGCAAATACCAAAATAAAATTGTGTAATAAGAAAATACACTAGCATGCAAATTAAGGTTGCCTAGAAACATTCTTAACTGACATCCTGGGTCTCAACAACATTTTATGATATGTTCATTCAAGGAGTTTAAATTTGCAAACCGTCTTTTGGCATCATTTTCTTCTCTCCCTCCCTTTCACTGCTTTAGCTTCCTATTATGAATTTTAAGGCCCTCACACAAAAGACAATTTCAAGTATGCAGGTATGTTAAAGAGGTTAACATTCCAAAAATACATTTTGCAAACAACAACAATAATAATTAAAATAATTAACAAATTATTCAAAGGGAACAAATAATTTTCTCAGAATTTGTTTTATATTAAAAAAATTCATTTCATTAAGAACTAAGCAATGTCACATTGTCACATAATTAAGACTCTCTTACTAGGAAAGACTATCAGCCTGAATTGTTAATTTCAATTTTCTTTCCAACAGAACTGTGTAAAGATAATCGAGAATCATCAGTCATCTATAAACATTTCTAAGTGTTGCTTTAAATATTGGAGGAAACAAGATAACATGGTTGATTATAATACCGGAGTCACATTACAGCCTTGAGAATTAACATCAGGATTGACAAATTGCATTCCTTTTTTTTCCAAGACTACACTTCCACATTGTCACATGTGTCTACATTGTTACATGTTCGCTGACTGAAATTACAGAATATGTAATTTACATATTCTGAAATTATATATGCTGAAATTACAGAATATGTGGTTTATACTACAAGTTAAAACAGCCTCAAAACATTATAAGACTTGCTTCTCCTGCTTATCATTTGCTAATCTTTAAATGAAATCAGTTAAAAACAAAGTATTTATGGAGTATGTATTTTCCAAAGGTGCTTGATGTGCTTGGTAAAAATAAAACTTTTCATTTAGTATATATCTGTATTTTAGTATCATTTACACAATAAACTCTAAGGCTTAAGAAAAAGAGAAAGGAAAATGCATATCCCTTATTCATTTGGAGAAGATAACGTATTACAAAAGGAAGGGGAAAGAATATGCCAAATCAAAGTAAAAATTTAAGTACATCCATCAAGAAAATATACATTATACCCTTTCCAAGATTGTTAGCTTTTGAATAAGAATGCAAAGCAAAACAGGTATGGACACTTGATGGCAAAGGGAAGATTGGTTTTGTGCACAGATATTGAATGGACCTCTCTATCAGCGTGACATAGACGACATAGAAACTAGGCGTTGAGAGGCCATTAAAAACAAGAGATTTTTAAAAGTTGAAAGAATATGGTAATCTTGCTGACTAGGAAATATATGTAAATGCTGTTACAGCTACCTGCCATAAAATGTAAATATCTTAAAGTAGTTAAATGGCCAGATTGCTAATGCTACTACAGAAAAAGCTGAACAGCTGTCTAGTCTAAGTTTAACACCTTGGTGCACTCTTTGCAATTAAATACTTTAATGCGCACAAACAAGAAACCAGTAAAGCATATAGAAAAAATGTTTTGGCTAGTGTTTTCTTTTTCATGCAAATATGTGCTGTACATGTAATAAATATATTTGTTTGCTGGAAAATGCTCTTCTGTGCTCTAACAAAGTATTCAGTAATGGCAGGTTGTATGTTTAGTAAAGTGCCTAATGGATATAGCTCTTTTAAATGTCTTAACTGAAAATTCTGTACGCTTCACTAGATGACAAAAGAACCTCACAAGCCAGTATCACATGTTAACTTTTAGAATTCACTGAGCCCACATTTTTTAATTGTATCAAATATTTGCAATAACTTACATGATTATAGGCATCCTCATTATCAGCTAAACAGGTTCATAATGGGGTATGCACAGTGAATAACAGGAGGAGAGGGAATGTGGGGGTTATGATGAGGTTCAAGGTATATACATAACTAATTAAGAATATGGAACCTATTTTCATGGTCAAGAAAATTATTTAACTGGTGCATGCTTTGAGAGCCTAAACATTGAAAGGCTTGGACGGGGGGAAATAAGATAACAATATGAATTATTATTGTTTTCCAAAAAAAATAGGCTTCATGACATGTACTAGTAGAAAAGGACTTTTATGCCTGATCCTATGCGAGTTTTAGAAAAACGGACTCTTAGAAACAAGAGTCTTTTCCTAAAGACATTTGTGTATTGTATAAAAGGGTCAATTTCAATAGTTTCTTGGATCATAGTGAATCTAAGGCTTCCTTGATTATAGTAGACATAAGGTCACTGATTCTGTAATTATAGTCACTGGAAAAACTGTGAAGACTTAATAGGTAAAGAGGAGTGTTCATTAGAAATAAAGCAGTTCAATCTTCAAATGCTTTATAATTCTCTGCAATAAAAATGATACAATTTTAGTAAACAAATCTATTCTGAATCTACAAGTTTATTTTTTTACTGCAAGCTCTTAAATTCGTTTTCACAGTTTTTCAATTAATCATTTTGTATAAACACAGCTTTCAATATCAAAATTCAGTGTGTCCATGTAAAACAAAAAATCCTTAGCATGATTATAAAGAATTTGGTGAAGTGCTAGAACATTCAGATATTCAAAGACAGAGACTGAGTGAAGCAACAGAAAGATACTCAATTGTGCTGGCGGTAAACACGGAACCCGTAGTTGTGGTAAGTGGGATAGGTGAAATCCCATCTGGCGATGTTTAGCCTTGCACTCAGGAGGATCTGTGCCCATTCTTACTGTCTGACTTCAGATTCCCGGATGTATGTAGTTGTGCTCAGATTGATTAAAGGGGAAACAACACCCCATTTTCCATCTCACATAACCAGCTATTGGGCTTCTCTTTACTATTCTCTCTCACTGCTAAAGAAATTTTGAGGTTTTTTTTTTGCCAACTTCAAACAAGCTAACAGTTGTGACTAAACAAAAAGCAAAACACTTTGAATACAACAGCTGTGCCAGAAAAGAAATAAAAATATTAAAATCTGAGGAGACTGAAGAATTTCTGCATTAATTTGAGATTTTTTTTGGCACTATTAATACATTTAGTAAGTTTGAAAAGCCATTCTGGCAACGTTAACATATATTAAAATGTTTATACATTCCAACTTTAAGTGTAAATTTAGTCTCCAGCAAATAAATACCATAGCTGGTTTTGGCTTCTATTGGTATTTTGATTTTATTAATTAGTTTCTTTTTTTTTTCAGATTTTTAAATTGATTACAACATGCTCAAGTAGACTTTCTAGTCGATTCACCCAAATTCCAACAGGAATTGGTTTATAAATTGGTTCCAACTGGAACTGGTCATTTGGAATTTCCAGCATGGGAAATTATTTTATATGTGCCTTGATAAGTACCTTAAATTACAAATTGATGTGTCTAAACCTAATGAAGAAAACAAAAGGTACTGTTATGTAAATGTTGCACTTAAAAATATCTCTATGATTGGGCATCTAATATCCATCTAGACTTAAGGGCATAATGTACAAATTTTTTTTTTTCTTTTTGCCCCTTCTTAGCATCAATGACAGCAGCCCATAGGCACAGTCAATACTGTGCTGTAGTTGCCGAGTTAAGATGATTGGTTGTATCCTAGCAGTGCAATGGCAAATTGTCAACAGATGAATATTTTGTTTGTTTCTGCAGACTCAAAGCCTATGTCGAGAGTCATGGCTATATCCCCCAGGCGATCCTCGGTTCCTATGAGGTTTGTAAGTGTCCTGGTATGAGTCAGGGTAATCTTCTTCCACGAGAGGGTAATGATCTCGGCTGTGCTGGGAACTGGAAGACAAGCGGTTCCTACTCTTCCGAGCCCTTTCATTGTGATAATTTTCATCAGAGGTCATTAGACTTCGCCTTTCAATTGGAGAGTTCTCTGTGGAGTGGTTGCTGTACCTCATACGCTGACTCTAAAAATATCAGATGGTTCACTGGTTAAATTACAACAGCTTCAGTCATCTAGAACATACAAATGTATGTACAACAGTAGGATCTGGACAATAAGATGCTAAATATCTGACTCAATAAAACATTCTGATGTACAAATGGTCTGCTCGAAATACCTGGTCTTATGTATTTGGGACACAACATGCAAAGATGCCAAAGTGCTGGTAGTTTATGAATTCAACTACATAATACTGCATAATTATGCTTCCTATCAAAAACACAGAACTTAAAGTTAGTTGCTGAATGGAACTTAATATGTTTACGAAGGCCTAATAATTCCACTTCTATTGCAAAATGAGGATTATTTTACTGTTGGGAAATAAGTTAAAGTTCAGAATAGCATCTGTTATTTTATTCCTCTCTTGAACTGATACAACCTTTCTCCTCCTAAAGTCACACACTTCATCTTTATTAGCTGAATGTTCCTGATACCTTTTAAAAATATTTTAATAAAATTATGATTTGTGCTACCCATAAAATATTTGTTTCTACATCCTACGTAAGACTCAGCAATATTCTCTCCAAAGAAGTACACAATAATTATGGAGCCAGTGAATTAATATATTTACAGTTCTTGCCTCCTCAACTGAAATGTCCTGCAAAAATAATCTTCAGAATACAAACTAAATTCCTCTAATACCATTACTTGAAATTAATATCTTCAGACACTTATTTGAGCGCTCAGAAAAGGCTATTAACGCTTTTCTTCAAATCACGGGAAAACATGTATCATAGCTGTGTCTGCCTGCTTAGGTAGGTTGCCTCAGTTAAGAAACAGGATGCTGATGAAACCAAAGACCCAGATGCATTTCCTCTAAAGGACACTCACCTGCACACAGCAGGAAGCTCATTCAACAGTCACAGCCTGTGCTGGGAGCCCCAACCAGGGGTCTCACAATTAAGTGCCCATGGTTACTAGGAGAAATAGGCCCCAGGATAAAGGGCACCACGGTAACTCAAGTGAAACTGGGAGAGGCACTCTACGTGGATGTCTTGAGGTGATAAGTCAGGAGTGTTTATTCATAAACAAAGTGCAACATTTCGTTTCCACCTACTAGTGTAGGTGGAAGCATATTGCTTCATGAATCCGTTTCTCACCCTACAATGTACAATTTGGAGCCAACCCAAACCAGTCAGTGGAATGCCACACTCGGATCAGCAGGCAGGCAGTGAAACAAGGAAAGAAAGAGTCCCAGTGCGCACATATACATTGCATATTACAATAGCCCGTTTCCCAAGTTCATTTCCAGCCTCGAAAGCTATTCATTTACATGGCAGTTTTTTGCTTACAAAGATGCAATTTTGTAAAAGAGTAATACAGTTATAATAACATTTGAGAGAGTGCCATTTATCTCAGAGTTAACTCTATATGATCTACAGTTATGACTATCATTATAACCCATTAATACAAAACTAGTCATGATGCAAGAGAGCTCAATTGACTACCTGCTCCTCAGTCAGCTGGGGGTTTGGCCACATTCCAGCAGCGGCTTGGTAGATGGTACATAATCATTGATGGAGGAAGGCAAGATCCACTTTGTGTCATAATATCTCTGGCTCCCCACCTCTAGCCCTGAGTGCAGCACCAGAACAGCAGGAGAGCAAGCCTCCTGCTCCTACACTCGTCCCCAGCTTCCCTAAAGGACACTGGCCATAGCCGATGACCAAGGTGGGCCCTGCCCACCCCTAAGAAAACTCAGGGATTCACGACTGTTTCCAAACAAGGCGATTCGACTTATGTGCATGTTCTGTTTGGGCAAGCTAGAGGACAGGCCCCGCAGCCTGGGGGGGAAGGGTTAGGTAAGGGTGGCCATAAGGTCCATCTGTCTCACATACCTTACTTAGCTAGCCCTGTGCCTGACAGTGCCACCACTGTATAATCCTTAAGAAGTGACACGGAGGGTTTCCCTGGTGGCGCAGTGGTTGAGAGTCTGCCTGCCGATGCAGGGGACACGGGTTCATGCCCCGGTCCGGGAAGATCCCACATGCCGCAGGGCGGCTGGGCCCGTGAGCCATGGCCGCTGAGCCTGCGCGTCCAGAGCCTGTGCTCCACAACGGGAGAGGCCACAACAGTGAGAGGCCGGAGTACAAAAAAAAAAAAGAAGTGACACGGAGAGGTAATGGACAGTTGCATAGTAGGTAGAAAGTTTCTTAGCAGGGTTTAGACATAGGAGGGATGAATTTACCTAGGTAAAAGCCATTATAAATTAACAGAGAACAAAGTTCTAAGGAAAATGCCACTCTCAGGGTAACTTTGTCTAGGGTAGATCATGATTAGGTAACACTTTTTGAGTTTGTAAAAAAGTAAAATAGTCTGTATCTGTTAGAATCAATGTAGCCAAAAGATGTGAATCTGAAGAATTTTGTTGCCAAGACTTCAGAGCAAGTACATGAACCAAAATGACTTGAGTTTGTAAAAATGTAAAATAGTCTGTATGATTAGGCAATACTTCAGATTTTTAATATAGTAACGCATGGCTCTCTAGGCCACTCCCAGTCTCCATCTCAATCAAGTTTCCTATAGAACCTTAAATGTAAGGATGTAAGAGCACAAGTGACACTACCTGTAACCCAGAAATTGCTGTCGGATATGGTGAGAGCGCTGTTGAGCCCAAAGTCCTTCCAAGCAGTGGGGTCATGGGGGTGCTACTGGTCGTGTGAGTGGCACGCCAGTAGGCCTCAAGGTACTCTCCCAGGTGTTCACACGCATCCTCCAGCTGGTTTTCATCCAGTATAACATCAAACATTTCCTGTAGATGACAAGGAAAATCCATTTTATTTCTACTTCAGGTTTTAGGCAATGAAAAATAAAATTTCACTGCATGTGGATAATATTGTTTCTAATGTCCAGTAGCAAATATCAAACTTGAGGGGCTGTACTGGCAGTTGCTAAAGTTAAAGTCAAGTGAAGAACTGCACAGTTAACCATGCACAAATTTGGACATTCGCATAGAAATGGGAAAGTTCATGAAATATTTGAATCTTTCATTATTTAGAAAAAAAAAAGATGAGGTACATGTAAAAGTGTTCTAAGGAGAATAGAGTGAAAACACATATGTATTCACATCTTTATCCAAATATTCCTATAGATACTTACTGAATACATTCTTTTATATACTATATAAAAGTTTTGAATTATACTTCAGCATAAGAGAGAAGCAAGTTAATGGTACTGAAAGAGGCGTTCTAAAAATGTTTCGGTAACAAATGTATCACTGGAATAAACATTTCATCTCCCAAAGTAACTATGTTGGAGGAAATAACATTTACTTAGGTAATTTTTAGAATGTTGGTGAAAATGTTATCTGTCTCGTGGTAAAGCAATACGAAAGGTTTAGGATCAATAGTAGAAAACCACAGTATAGTGACTTCTGCCACCAGAGGATCATTGTGTGAAATGGTTAAAAAAGAACAAGAATGAATAATTGATTGCAGTGGTGGTAGGCAGGGAGTTGGGGGTAGTTCGCCCAAGAAGTATCTGGGGTCCATGTTTCTGTCAGTAAGGACTTTGTCCAACACCTGTTCTATAATCAGGAAGTTGTTCTTCAGCCCCAAAGGAGCAGAGTGGCCCCTCTGTCACTGCAGTGTGGTCAGGAACACAGAATATAACCAGGACACAGATTCCCTGGAGGGACAGTCAGATAACCGTGGCACCTCATAAAGAGAAAAGCCATTCCATGGGTAAGTGAAAGCATACCCCCGACTTTCAGCCGCTGAATCCACTCCTTCCCTCTTGCGCCACTTCCACCTGCTTTTATAAGCTCATTTTACCCAAAGAAGGAGCTCCCAGTAATGAATCAAATACAGGGTTACTGCCATCAACACTTGATGCGGCAGGTGGATTGTAGGTTTGTAACAACTGGATGATTCTGAGTTGGTGGTGGGTCAGCTGACTCACTCTCATCAGCACAAGGGCTCCCTGAAGCAGAAGTCACCATGGAAACAATCTCTCTCCCAACATTTACTCTTTGAATGTTTTCATCACGTTGATCTTTACTGAATATTTTGACCCTAATTTGCAAAGCAGTTTCAAAGTCCTTGGAGCAGTGAGATACGTTTAGCAACTAGGAAAGAAATAAGGTGGCTTCAGTCTAAACCGACTGGTGTTTGAGAAGACTCAGCCAGTAGAAGTCATGTAGAAACCATTCCCCCACAAGAACACTTATTAGTGAATTTCAGATGGGTTTTTGCATATTTTACTCATTCATAAAATGTTTACTCGGTACCTATTCTGTGCTAGGCATTGTGCGTATACCGTGGCAAAGAAAACAGACTTCATCCCTATGCTCAAGAAGCAACCAGTCTCGGGGGAGAGACAAGTATTAAAATCCATAATACCCTACATCACACCGGGACTTTAATTCAGAACAAGAGACTGAGCCAGTGAATGTTCAGAGCTGCAGCTTAAAGTTCTGGATTTCGAAGGAGGCCCAGAGAGATATGTGAAAGTTAAATTTATGAGGGAGAGAAAATTATAAGTCAAAGAATTCTATCTGTAGAGGGAAGAGAATAAAACAAAGAGGAGCAAAGACACAATGGAAGAGACGATAGAGCCCATGAGAGAACAGGAAAACAGCTAGTTCCTACAGTGTCAGTCAACATACATCCTTACAATAAATCCTCTTTCCACTAAAGCAAATCAAGGGAGTGTCTGTCTCCTGCAATCAAAAGCTCCCTCCCCCCATTAATCTAAGCCGTCAACAGTTACAAATATAGACTCTGAGAAATGTCCCTAATGCTCTGATACACACATTGCATCCTCTGATAGCATTGCAGTGCTAACTTGAGTGGAACAAGAACAGCCCCATCCCAAAGGGCGCGCACAGACTCAGAAAGATGACACAGGAAGAAGAAAGAGGAAACCGCACAGCACTGGAACAAGGGACCACTCTGTCAGCCACTCCAGGCTAAAATCGTCCACAAATTCTATTTGATCTGGAGTCTGCTGTTTACATAGTGTTATTTATGTTAACTGTATAATTCAATTAGGTAGATCTCATTCTTTAATGTGGGATCTCAACAATGTGTAATCTCAAGTCATTTCCTTGCTTTCAGAAGGTCCCAAGTTAATGAACGCTCCAGGGACACTTGGACTGAGGGTTCTAACTATTACAGCCAGGATTGCAAAGTCCAGAGAGGGCAAAAAAGGTAAGCAGCCCTCATTGCAGAGTGTTATTTGAAAGAGATTTCTATCTCCCTGGCTGTTCCACATGTTACACGGTCAGGGCTTCAGACACAATTAAACATACACTTAATTACAAGTAGTTTTAATAAAGTACTTCTCTTTGCCAATGGATAGAATTTGTATATATCAGCACATGGCTGTTTGCTGAAGCCTCAATCATTTCTAGGAAACTAAGCTTTTGCACTGCTAAAAAGACAGCTATATGATAGAAGATGATCTGAAATTGCTTTTAGGCTTTCAAAAGCACAGAGCACAGCAAATTTCAGCCTCTGAATGAATACTGACATATGCGGCTTATTTCCAACTAAGAGGAATCTCACAGCCTGGATATCTGTGACAATTTTTCTTTTCAACTGTTTAGGAAATAACACAGCTGATTAGACCAGAGTGTTAGGAAATGAGGATAAGGGAGAAAAAAAATTTTTTTAATTATACAAAGAGAAATTCAACAAAAAGCAGCCGAATGAATTATGCAAACCAGCTTTGCCAATTTTTCATAAATTTAAAAGTTTGGGCTTCCCTGGTGGCACAGTGGTTAAGAATCTGACTGTCAATGCAGGGGACGTGGGTTTGGGCCCTGGTCTGGGAAGATCCCACATGCTGCGGAGCAACTGAGCCCCTGCGCCACAGCTACTGAGCCTGTGCTCTAGAGCCCGAGCGCCACAACTACTGAGCCCACGTGCCACAATTACTGAGCCCGTGCGCCACAACTACTGAAGCCCATGCGCCACAACTACTGAAGCCTGCGCGCCTAGAGCCCGTGCTCTGCAACAGAGAAGCCACCACAATGAGAAGCCCGAGTTCTCCAACGAAGAGTAGACCCTGCTCGCCACAACTAGAGAAAGCCCCTGCACAGCAATGAAGACCCAATGCAGCCAAAAATAAATAAATAAAATAAATAAATTTATTTTAAAAAATGTTCAAGCCTAGCTAGCTCCTTACTGTGTAATACGTGAAGCCTCCAGCATGGGATATGGATGCAGAGAGCTATCTAATCAGGAGAAGAGGGTGTGGGTAATGGGACAGTTATGGGCAGTGAACAATTACCCACTCAGTGATACCATGCTCTTGGGACTGCCGGAGATAAGGGTAACGCTGAGCTGTTTTCAAAGCACCGACAGACACAGCACGCGCCTCTGACATTTTGTGATGGGATATTTTCTTCAGCTGAGGTGGGCAGAAATAATGCGGCTTCCAAAGTAAATAAAGAGTGAACAGAGGAGTCAAAACAAATCACCAGAAAACCAGGCAGAGTAGGTCCCTTTTCTGGACAACCTCTTTCAGAAAAATGAAAAACTAAAGCATTAGAAATAACAAGAGTGAAAAACATACCTCTTGCTTATCCAGTGGTCCAGAGAACAAAAATGACAGGGAAGAAAGGGAAAGATTGAAGCTGAATAAAATGGGAATGAAGAAAATCTGCAACAGCTTTAAAAAAAAATTTTAAGTATTTAAAGATCTGTCTCGTTCTTCATCCACAGAGTATCACAAACGTTCCTAAGGAAGGCACCTGAATTAGAGCAACCAACCATCCTGGTTTGCCGGGGACTGAGTGTTTCTGGGTACTTGGGACTATCAGTGCCAAAATCTGGAAAACTGGGGAGAAATGGAATGGTCAGTCACCCTAGTTTTTAGAAAAAATGGAGCACATTTCAGTTCCTACATTGACAACTGGAACAGGTTCCATTTATTTCTTTTACATTCTCTTGGGAGGGAAGATATAGAGAGAGTGGGTACGTCTTTATACTTTCTAGCAAAGAGGGAGAATCTCATTAAAACAAACATAATTTCTTATATGTTTTATCTAGGAGTTGTTATTAAACATTTTTAAATAAAAAGTTTATAAAACTTAGAAATTAATTTTGCAGTTTAATCTTAACTTTTTTAAAAAGTTGGTGCATTACTGAATATTAGCTAGCCAGGGGATTAAATATATACAAACTCTCCCATGGTATATGCATTGCTTTACATTTATTTGTTGTGCAGATAAAACCTCACATGGGGCATCTTTCCTATTTCTAAGTGGAAAAAAGAAATAATAGGGGTGAGCATAATTTTACTTCTTTGTTATTGGAATATAGAGATCCTGAATTTGCCACCATTAAAAAAAAAAAAAAAAAAAGCCTAGCAAGTACTATTCAGTGAAATAATATGGCTGAATGGCAACTATGCAATGCTAATTATAAAATAACCAACCAATGTTTCTTTCATATCAAAATTGTATTCTTTATATTATTAAAGCTTTTGAATTCCTGAGTACTCAACTCACTGGTCAACTAGTGATAGGAAACTCTAAGTTAAAGGGATTTTGAAAGATTTAGGAGATCTCATGGGGTTAAAGGAAAGCCTACCAATATCATGGGGCTCTAGCAGTTAGTTTCAGGTACAGTTTCCACTTTAATGAGCCAAAAGGGAAAGACGATCCGAATTCCTGCCACTGATGGGTGGGGAAAACATGAAGGCAAAGAATACAGTGACTTTGATCCCTTCTAGTTCCTCTCTTTTAATGATCCGTGACATTCATTCTGAACCCAACCACATTTTCCTCACCACACCCATCCATCCTGTCCGTTCTTTTTTTTTTTTAAAGATGGTCCTGCTTTTTATTTATTTATTTATTTGACGGCGCTGTGTGGCTTGTGGGATCTTAGTTCCCTGACCAGGGATTAAATCTGGGGCCATGGCAGGGAAAGCTCTGAGTACTAACCACTGGACTGCCTGGGAACTCCCATCCTGTCCACTCTTATTCTTCAAAGATTATAACAACATTTATCCGTGCTACTGTCTGCAGAAAAGGCACCCAGTGTTTTTGTTAAGTTCATATTAATCCAATGCTTTAAATCATAGTATTGAAGTATCCCTAACTTGGTATATCTAAGTTGGGTGGCTGAAATTCCTGCAAG
The DNA here is from genome assembly GCF_964341445.2 of Mesoplodon mirus. NCBI lineage: Eukaryota > Metazoa > Chordata > Mammalia > Artiodactyla > Ziphiidae > Mesoplodon > Mesoplodon mirus. The sequence continues at coordinate 68,517,261 of NC_138984.1, forward strand.
AGTAGTCGCCTTAGGACTGAGAGAAACTAGATCCCATGTGGCCTTGTTTCATGAAGGAAACATCTGAAATCAATTATTCTCTTTTTTCAAAAGTAATGCTGTGAATTAAACTATGACCATCCAGAGGCTCTGTAATAATGAATGCACCAATGGGGATGGTGCTTCAGGTAGGTGAATTCACACAATTCTAAATAATTTAAATAAAATTACTGGAAAAGGGAGGTGGAAAATTACTACCATGAGAGCAATACTATTGTGATAGGATACTGAGCACCGTCACTCACTTCAGAGTTCCTGTGTTTAATAAATCTGAGTCCATTCAGCAATGGAAAATGAAGAGTGACAGAAGAGAATGACCATGGTTACTGTAATGTTAGAGGATGCAAGACTGTGGAGGAGACACACTCCCCTCTAGCAGAGAGAGAGATCAATGTCATTTTACACTCACAGAAAAATTACAGAGCTCAAAGAACCAGGGTCAGCCTTTGGTAACACAAACCAGCTTGTAGCTAAGTAGGATTAAAGGATTACATTTCATTTATATGTTCAATTGTCTGCCTATCTGCTTTTCTCACCATGCATTATGTAGCTCTTGTGACCATAGTACTGGGGCAATTTGAACTTTGCGCTTCTTAAAATGTACTATTTTCAACCTCTCTGAAAAGGAAAAGGGCACCAATACCTGGTAGAAGCAAAATGAAATCCAACACTATAGTGTACAGAAGGCTATGCCAAATGCAAATTCAGGCTGGTCATATAAAAATACATATATGAAAAGGGCTTATGGGTTCTAGTCTCACAAACCCCTTTTCTGTCTGCATCCCAACTTTTCATTTGTGAATCCAGAGCAGGCAATGAAGGAAAGTTCCTCCCTCTTCCAGAGTAGAACTATTCAGTAGCCCATCCTCCCAGCTCATCTTTCTGTTTGTGGCAGATTAAAAATGGCCACAAGTTCTTTGACACTCCCTGCATAGAGACAGAGGGTTTATGTCCCCTCTCCTTGAATCTGAGCAGCCTCTACGTTCCCTTGTCTAGCAGAAGGCTGTGGAAGTGATACTGAGCCAATACCCAAGCCCAGTATCTAAGTTAAAGGGAGTGGAATACTTTTTTCCCAGGCTTTTGGAGCCCTGGGAGCTGCCATGTAAGAAGCTCATATTCCTGTTGGAAAGATCTCGTGGAAGAGCCCTGAGACCACGCAGAGAGGGAGAGGAGCTGGCTGAGCCCAGCCTTCCAACCATTCCTGCTAAGGGACCAGGTCAGCCACCAGCTGAGTACCACCAAGTGGTTGTCATTTGAAATCACTAAGTTTTGGGGTAGTTTGTTGCACAGAAATAGGTAACCAGAACCTTGTCCTAGAACAAGGATGGCAACTTTGGTGGGCTGGCTACATTGGGCCTGCCTCCTGCTTCTATAAACAAAATTTGACTGGAACACTTGTATTTGTTTACATACTGTGTGTGGCTGCTTTCCTGCTACCAAGGCAGAGTTATGTAGTTTTGTGAAGAAGACCACATGGCCCACAAAGCCTAAAATATTTACTATATGGCTCTTTACTGAAAAAGTTTGCTGACCCCACTCTTAGAAGAAGCCTCACTCATGAAACCCACGATTCTCTCTACAGGAGAATACATAATAGCCCGTCTGTTTCCATTCACTCTCTAAAGTCTTGCTAGATGAGGAGACAGAGATCTTACGCTGGCTTTGCCCAAGGTGCATGACCTTTGGAAAGCCAGTTCACCTCTCTTGGTTTCAGTCCCCTCATTTGTCTTTGTTTGTTTGTTTGTTTGTTTTTGCGGTCAGTCCCCTCATTTGTAACATGATCAGTCTTTCCTTAGAGCTGTGCCATGAAACACTAAAATGGTTCTATAGTCAAAATTCAGGGGAAGCATTGTACACGACCTATCCTAATGGAGATATAAAATGCTCGTTAGCACATTAAGGCTTTTGTTGTAAAGAAACCAGTCTATGTTTGTTTACTTAGGTGTTTTCTCAAACATTTTTGGTACCAAAGTGCTTTCCACCTGTTGACACTGCATATGGAACCTGTAGTGGGAAGAACACACTCCAGGAAATACTACACAGGGTGCTTTTCAAGTTCCCTTTTTGCTTCAATAGTCCCTGAGTTCATTTTTCTGGCTATAGAGGGTCAACTTTTTTCAGTACTCTTTTAGACTTCCCTTTCTAAAGACTGCCGCCTTTAATTTCTTAGCAATGTGAGATTCCACCAGTGTAATTTGCTGACTTTTCAGATTGGAGACGCAGTGGCCAATTTAGCGAGTTGCAAATTCTCCTAGAGGAACTAAAATGACACAGTGATCACTCGTCTTTGGATGAAAATGATAATTATGGTCTTGAAGTAGGGTAGGGACAAATGCAGATACATTTTGAGACTACTACTGGTTTTTATAGTCTAAAGATTTTTTCGTGAATGCCAAAATAGAGTGTACAATTGCTTCTTAGCATTACAAATGCTATTCAAACAATATTAAATGAACATGTTTAATAATGTAAAGAGTGTTTAGAAAATTTTTTTTTTTTTTTTTTTTGCGGTACGTGGGCCTCTCACTGCTGTGGCCTCTCCCATTGCGGAGCACAGGCTCCGGACGCGCAGGCTCAGCGGCCATGGCTCACGGGCCCAGCCCCTCCATGGCATGTGGGATCTTCCCGGACCGGGGCATGAACCCGTGTCCCCTGCATCGGCAGGCGGACTCTCAACCACTGTGCCACCCAGGAAGCCCAGAAAATATTAAATACAAGGTAACCTTGCTTATCCAGACTGCTTGTTTAGAATTCCAGGTTATCGAACCAATTATATAAAACAAGGAAGTGTTTACCCTGCTGAAATAATGACAGGGTAAAGCTGCCTTCTCAGTGCATGAGGCTGTTGGAGTTTCCTGACACGAGGACACATCCTAAGGCAGCTCACAGTATTATGTGCATTTAAGTGCACGTATCTTTTCTTGGTTCCAGCTATTTCAGATGTAACATGTACTGTATACATACTTGACTATCAACGGTCTCAGCAGCTAAAATACATCAATTTTAATAAGATACAAGTTATTTTCTCTAGTAATTATTAGGAATAAATGTTAATAAACTCACTCTCATAAAAAGATCAAATTAAAAAGGAACAAGTTCAATTCACCTGAAATGCATCTCAAGGAATCACTTACTGAGACTTCTTATAACATTATTAACCAAAACTTGTGTAGATATTCATCTAAACCAGTGGTTCTCAACCAGGAGTGACGTTTTTCCCTAAGGGGCATTTCACAATGTCTAAAGATATTTTCGGTTGCCACAATTTGGGGTTAGTTACTGGCCAGAGGTGCTGCTAAAATCCTACAATGTACAGGACAGCTCCCTATAATAAAAAATTATCCAAACTACAATGTCAATTGTGGAGAAACCCTGATCTAATTTCTCTTTTAATCTAAAAGAGATTTATAAAGTAGTATCTGCAAGGATATTTATGACCTAACAAATTGTTTGCCAAGAGTTGACTCAACCAATGGAACCTTTTTAGACTATCTGCTCCTTGAAGGCAGGAACGTGCCTTTGTCTCTCTAGCACCTAGCAAGGTAACAGGCCTAAAGCTTAAATAATGTTTGCTGAGTGTATTTTAGTTCTCACCAAGAAGGTTGATTGTAGGTGAGCTATACGGAATTGAAATGACTAAATATTTGAGTTTGTCTGGTTTAACCATATGGAGACATGGATACCACGTCTTCAGACGTGCCCACATGTCATTCTGTGAAACATCTTGATCATGTTTTTTTTTTTTTTTTTTTTTTGCGGTATGCGGGCCTCTCACTGCTGTGGCCTCTCCCGTTGCGGAGCACAGGCTCCGGACGCGCAGGCCCAGCGGCCATGGCTCACGGGCCCAGCCGCTCCGTGGCATATGGGATCCTCCCGGACCGGGGCACGAACCCGTATCCCCTGCATCGGCAGGCGGACTCTCAACCACTGCGCCACCAGGGAGGCCCTTGATCATGTTTTGAAACAATAAGCATATTACTTGACTTGATATATCTTCTGCTTATGTTTATACTCTCCTTTTCCCTGGGCTCTAAAACCCTCATGATTTCAATAACACGTCTGTGCTGATCACTTCCAAAATCTAGATAGAATCAGAGTGTCAGAGTTGGGAAGGGATGTTAGCTACCATAGCCTTCAGCCTTCACCAGAGGAGATTCCTTCCACGACACCTGACATCAGGTCCTAGAGCTCACTCCACCCCCATCCCTGCCACCAACTGAACGCAATTAGAGACAAGCTCTCTACTTAGAAAGCCGTCCCATTCTTCTCAGCATTTGCATTTGAGCAGATATGTGAAATGCCTTCCTCCTGTTGGGTGAGTCTGATCACCGTGTCAAATGAAATTACACAGGCCTAACTGCCCTCAAGTCCCCCCAGATCTGCTTCCCCATATTCCCACAGATCTTAGCTCCACGTCTGGGGCCTCACAGAACCAGTGCTGCCCTCACAGTGTGGATCTCTACATAACTGAACTCAGACACGGCCAATGAGATCTGAGCTATGAATCCGTGTTTTTCCTTTTGTACCTTCCCTCTTCATTGTCCGCCATTTAAGCAGGTGGCAGGGTCTGTGCTTCCTTGTCTGGTGGGGGAGGGAGGTGTCTGTGGCAGGAAATTGCCAGCTCTCCATTTCCCCTTCTGGATTTTGTGTCCCCAAAGCCTAAATTGGTTGGAAACATTTTGTGCTAACTGCGTCTGGAAACAAAAGAAGGTGAGGATGCTTTTAGGTACAACAAAAGCAGAGAGTTCCTTTAACAGTAACAAGAGGGGGGAAAAAGGAAGATACCTCCAGTCTCCCAGACAGAGAAGAGAAGGAGCTCTCTTGCCCATGTCCCAGAGAGGAGGGGCTACGTGTCTCCCAGCCTTGCCAAAGACCCCCTGTTTCCGATAAGGTCTGATGCAGCACAGCCTCCATCCTTAAGGACCACGTGGATTTGGCCAATGAATAGGTTGTCTGCACTGGAACTCTCTCCCTCACTCCCTCAACTTCCTGCCAGCCCCACCCTTTGCCTTTGTTCTGCCCTGGATTAGGGTAAAGGCAGCTGCTAGCGTGGCTAAACATCCTGCCTGCCCAGTGGGCTAAGGGGTCAAAGTAGAAAATGAGCTACTTCTTGCACATCGGAGTTGGGGGCCAGAGACCCATCTATACCTCACAGCTACGTGTACCAGTGGAGCAGCACGGTGGACGGAGCTTTGCTGGAGTCAGACAAACGGCTTGAATCTTGGGGCCCATGTATTATTTTTTTAATTTTTATATTGGAGCACAGTTGATTAACAATTAATTGTGACCTCCAACAAATTTCTTAGTGGGGACTTAGCTTTCTCCTGTAGGAAGTAAGGATAGTATTATCTACTGTGGCGGTCATAGAGGTGCATGCCAAGACTTCCCCTGGAGTGAGAACCTGCTGTGCTGAGTGCAGTCAGCAGACAGCCTTGGGCTGCTGCGCCTTCAGGATCCACCAGGGCGTTCAAGCAAGGACCTGCTCTCCCCAGGCTGCTCCCAGCCACCGCCTGAGCACAGCACGTAGACTAGAGCCTGAATGTTTCTGCCCAACATGAGGCTCCTCTAGTGCTCTGGCGAGTCCCCAGCTCCGAGTGGGAGATTTTCTCAAGGCTACATCACAGTCTGAGGCTCCTCCTACCCACTTTTTCCTTCCCCTTTTCCTTTCACAGAGTCAGAACTACATCAGGTCTGAAAGCTGTACCTGCCAGTTCTGTCCCTGTTCCCTTTTTCCTCTCATAGGCATTTTCCCTAATAAATCTGTACTTTGAATTCCACTTAAGTCTCTGCTTCCCAGAAGACCCAAACTGATATAACTACCCCTAGAAAACGGTTCTAAAAATTGGAAACAATAGCCTAGTTCCTGTCTTTTGGTAGCTGCTAAAAAAAGGTTAGCTTCCTTCAACTGGGACGCATTAGAGTCAGGGACTGGGTAATACATTCTCCTATATTCGCTCAGTGCTTTAATCATACATTCCATTGTGTAAGTGGACTTCAATAGTCAGCAGTGTGTCTGTCTAACTACAGTTAGACTTAACATAGGACTCCAGACTCCGGGCTATCCAAATTACCTGTGTGTGAATAGGTGGGTTCGATTGGGGAGAAAATTGGCTTCAGAGCCAGATAGATCTAAATCTAATCCTAATTTGCTGTGTGACCTTAAGGAAATCCCTTAACCTCTCTGTCTTCAGTCACCTCAACTATATAATGGGGATAATACTGCCCTACCTTACTAAGTAACTGTGAGGGTTAGAGATAGTAACTGTAAGGGTTAGAGATGATCTATATAAAGCACCTAGCACAGTGTCTGGCCCATTGTAAGCATTGAATAAGAGAATGCATTGCCTGTACATCTTTATTCTTACCCTGTACTCTTATTGCCTGTACCTCCTTTCATTCATTTGATATTTATTGTGGGCCTAGTATGATAGGATCTTGAGACACAACAGTGAACCAGACACGCACAGATCCTTGCAGAGCCTGACAGGTAGGCATGGCACAGCGCAAAGTACATCCAGTAATTATAACAGAAACACTTAGATGGTGCTTATTATATGTTAGGTACTGTTCTAAGAGCTCTATTACACATTCACTCATTGAGATTTTACACCAAACCCACGAGGTAGGTATTTGCTCAAGATTACATAACTAGGGATGTAATCCCTAGTGTAGATTAGTATGGATTTGAACCCAGGCAGTCTGGATCCAGAGTCTGTACTTTTAAGAGCTACGCTGTGTTGCTTCTCTAAACATTTGAATTGAATTTTATGATTCCACAGAGCATGAATGATCCTTACAAAAGCATATAACAAAATCTAGTGAATTAAATCAGTAGGAAAAACAGTTATTTCCTTCAGAGAAACACAGGCACAGAAATAGTAAGTCAGCCGAGCAGGTGTAGACATTGGTGACCCACATGGTAGCAGTTACCACCCCTACACCCCCACCTCCTCACCATTTGCTCAGCTTCAAACTCAGCAGCTGTTTTCTGGCAATGGCATTAGAAGAAAAGTTGCTCTAATATGGTTTTTCATCTTACTTAACCCTGACCTTTTCATCTGCTATAACCACAGGGCTCTTCTAGTTCTAATAAATTCTCAATTTTCAATGTCATAATCTATTATGCCTCTAGGAACTTTCTGTCAGAAAAGTTAAAGGAGTCAAATCAGTATGTTTTATTTGTTGTTTTCTTTTCATAAAACTGTCCACATGACTGCATTAAATAGTTTGCTGACTGTTTGCAAGGCAATCAAGGTGGCAGTAAGGACATCAGACCCTGGACACCAAGTTCATTTCTTATTACGTGGCAGACACCACACAGCTCTGGATGCCTGGGTAAGCCAACATGACAGCAGCAGTTTGTTCCAAGAAATCCTTTAGATATATGACAACATAACATCATCATGACCGTTCTAGAATAAAAACGACAATGCTAATATGATCAAAACAAAACCTACCAACCTCTCCTAACTAGCCAAGAATGATTAAGACCAAAAAAATGATTGTACTTACAGGGGGACATTGTGCAAGTTTATCAGCTGCCACCAGTTGAACATTTAAGTGTTTACTTTGGGACTTTCCTCTAGATTTAATCAACCGCTGTAAAACCTGATAGAAGAAGACATGAATCTGAGATACTGTCAATGAGTTAAAAGAAAACCAAATAAATCCAGACCTTTTTTCATAGTCTATTTAGCCTGAGAATTAATAGGGAGGAAATATAATATGACAAGTCATATATATATATATATATATATATATATATATATATATATAATCTCTGTAATGACATCAGCCACTTACACTGGCTTTCAGTTATAGTGGATTTGACATGTTCATCCTACTCTCGCTCCATGTGAGGTCTTGGTGGGATCTGGAGTTCCCACCCTAGATTTTACCCAGAGATTTCAAAGAAAGCCCTGCAAAAGTGGAGGCACTGATCTGTACCAGGTCATTTATGTCCAAATTTAGTTCAGTAATATTTTGGTTCACTATCTCAATGTCAGATAAATATAAGAGTTACATATACTTGACACTTTGTGTCACTGATAATTAAGGCATTCCAGTCTAATCTTACATTAAAGGACAATTTTATGATCAAAATCTAGGTAGAACATTTGTACTGGTGTATTGCTACGTATAAACCAGGGATATACCTATGTCTTTTGGGTACGGCTGTAACTGCATTTTTCCATATACTCATCTTTCCCTTAATTTTTTTTTTTTTTTTTTTTTTTTTTGTGGTATGGGGGCCTCTCATTGTTGTGGCCTCTCCCGTTGCGGAGCACAGGCTCCGGACGCGCAGGCTCGGTGGCCATGGCTCACGGGCCTAGCCGCTCCGTGGCATGTGGGATCTTCCTGGACCAGGGCACAAACCTATGTCCCCTGCATCGGCAGGCGGAGTCTCAACCACTGCGCCACCAGGGAAGCCCTCCCTTAATATTTTTTTCAGCTGAAGTAAGACCCTTCCCCCCAACTACTACTAATCTATGAGGCTCAATGATATCTCAGCACACATATCCACAGGAGTCCCCGTTCCTGCACTTATGTACCCCACGGTGACTGAGGCGAGAGGGGTTGAAATCTATTCCACTTCAGTGAAGGGTGCTTGAATCCCCTTCAGTTCTGGGTCAAAGAGACTCCAAGTGCTCAAGGCATTTTCAATCCATTTTAATGATTCCCCAAAGGTCCTGGTTTGGTCAGGATTCCCAAGCTCATCCTGCACAGAACCAGTGCCTGTAGAGATGGAAGGCTGAGAAGCTCAGAAGCATTGGGAAGGGCACATTCTCTACCTGTGAGAGGAGACCCCTGTTCTGGTTGGAAGTTGAATTGGCATTTAAGCAAGAAAATGTGCTCCTAGGGCCACTGAAAAGAAACTGATTGTTAAGGTAGTACCTCCCAAGGGTATCCATTTCATATTAACTTTTTAGAACATCATCACTTTTTAAATTTTAATTAATTATTTATTGGCCACACCACGTGGCATGAGGGATTTTAGTTCCCTGAACAGTGATTGAACCCATGCCCCCTGCAGTGGAAGCATGGAGTCCCAACCACTGGACCACCAGGGAATTCCCCATCATCACTTTTTTTTTTCAAATTTCTATATTAATTTTTAAAAGCAATCTCATTGTACTCTTTGTTTTTATAAATGCGCAATCTATTTTTTTAAATTTATTTATTTATTTTTAATTTTTATTGGAGTATAGTTGATTTACAATGTTCTGTTAGTTTCAGGTGTACAGCAAAGTGAATCTGTTATACATATACATATATCCACTCTTTTTTGGATTCTTTTCCCATATAGGCCATTACAGAGTATTGAGTAGAGTTCCCTATGCTATACAGTAGGTCCTTACTAGTTACTTATTTTATATATAGTAGTGCGTATCTGTCAATCCCAATCTTCCAATTTATCCCTCCCCCCACTACCGCCCTGGCCCATCATCACTTTTTAAAATTAAAGAACACCCAAGTCAAAAGGGACCACTTTGAGGCTGTCTCACTTTTTTTTTTTTATCTCCCCCATTGGCATAAAGATACATGGCAGATATGCCATTGTGCTCAACCACAGAATAACTATACTCCTTGAAGAACCCAACCTAAGCACAAATGTAAGGGTCTATGAATCATAGTTTCCATGAGAGATTTTATACAGTGATGTTTGACTTAAATGATAAATATATATGTACTTCTTTTTTTTTAACATCTTTATTGGAGTATAATTGCTTTACATATATATGTACTTCTTGAACTATGTACTTTCTCAACTGGGGCGAGAATATAGGTGATACAAGAATCAATATTACCTAAGAGATTTACCAAGATAGAACCTAAAGTCTCTGAAAAGCCAGACTTTACTTTTCCTCACCTTAGTTCTTTTTGTTTTTATTTTATCTTGCATAAATGCCCAGTTTGGGAACCACAATAGACATTGAGCTTCTTGAAGGAATAAACTATTCTTTATGTGCTATCTCGAAATTTCTAAAACCTGTACAGAACAGGTGAATTAAAAACTGCTCATTAAAAGGGTCTCAACAAGACATTCTCCTTGCCCACTAACAAAAATGCACAGAGCAAAAAATATTTCAGAAGAAACAAGCTTCTAACCCTTAAGACAGAAATGAGCTGATTACCTTTGGAGATGAGACTTTTACATGAACAATAATTGGTGCTAAGGAAGTCTTTATAAGTTGTGCTGGGTGATTGATGGTGTCTGCATCAAGAACAACCAGTTGCAAAGATCTTGCCAACTCAAAGATTCTTTCAATTTCACTTTGTACTTCCGCTAAAAGGAGAAATAACAAATAACAGGTCATGGTATTTTTATTAATTAGTTCCTATATTTAAAAAATAGTACCTCTTTCAGATGTTAGCCTACATTGCAAAACAGAACATTTTGAATTTTCATAGTCCTACCTAACTTAAGATCTTTTCTAAAGAGAGATGGGTTGAGTTTTACATAAAACCAAACAGTTGGTGGAAAAAATTGAGAAGGCTCTCTTGATTTGCTTCTTATGCTCACCCTAATATTTAGCTATTTACATAGCTATGTTGGTTTTGATTGTGGTTTTGTTCTAAAGAACTTTTATTTTAGCTATAGAAGTTGCAACTACATTTTAGAAAGCAATCGAAATACATGTGCAGAGCAACATCATGTGGAAAGCAAATTACGCTGAAATACGCCTACCAATCAACAACTTGCATATTAATATTTTATGGATGTTTCATAACATCTCACAACTGATCTATTTGGACTGATATGCACAATTTTGTATCCCTGTTAAATGTTCTGGATCTACTCTTACAACTATCATATTGCTAAATCTTCATTCAAGTGTTAGGGCCAGTGGACTTGTTCTAAGGCATAATTATCTTCGGTATTAAAATAAAAAAAACAAAAAACAACCTAAGATCAATTATATTAAAGTGCCACAATGCATTTAAATGCAAATCTGCTTGGCTTGCTGTAATAGCCAACTGACCTGAATCTGTGCACGAATCTGGTCAAACGAAAAATCTAGTTATTTTCAATGTCAAAAGCAATCCAGCTATTTTTTAAGCAAAAATTAAGTAGATTATCTATAAAAACATAATATGGCTTTCTGAAATATAAAAAGCTTTTTAATATATATTTTTATAAATCACCTGATTTATTGATCATGTCCACAGTCTGAATTAGTCTATTTAATTTTCAGAGAGATGATCTTGTTTGCTTTTTGCTTATTTTCATTTTTCGCTATAGGCATGACCTACCAATGTTGTAATCTTATCCAAATTACACAGAGTAGACGAAGCTACCTAATTTAAATTATTTCAAAGATGGCCTAGGCAAAAGTTGATGTTGCTCTAAATATCCTCATTGAAAAGGGTTTGTACCAGAATCCCGTGATTTGTTTTGCTTATTCAGTATAAATTCAAATTCATGTTACCCACCAAAAATTCTCCCTTCCATAACCAGACAGATTGACAGGGTGTGTGGAATCATGAATGCTCAAAACTATCATGTAACTCTATTTTCTAGGGCTTTGCTAATAGCATAAAATTCTTATTTCCCACAAAATCACTGATGTTTAATGCATGATCTGTATAAGAAGTATGAATTTAATGAGTCATTAGAACCCAGTAGAGGCTGTTCAGTTCAACTTCTGACTCTCAACATGTTCTCTGGTTTCCCTAATATAATGGGTTGAATTGTATCATCCCCAAATTCATATGTTGAAGTCTTAACCCCTCAGTACCTCAGAATGTAACCTTATTTTTGAGACATCGTCTTTACAGAGATCATCAAGTTAAAATGAAGTCATTAGGGTGGGCATTACTCCTATATGACTAGTGTCTTTATAAAAAGGTGAAATTTGGAGACAGGCACACACACAGGAGAACACCACGTGAAGATGGATGCAGAGATTGGGGTGATGCTTCTACAAGACAGGAATGCCAAAGATTGCCAGCAAACCACCAGAAACTAGCAGAGAGGCATGGAACACCTTCCTCACAGCCCTCAGAAGGAAACAACCCTGTGGATACCTCGATCTTAGACCTCTAGCCTCCAGAACTCTGAGACAATAAATTTCTATTGTTCAAGTAAAAAAAAAAGGCAACATATCTATCATTTTTCATATTATCCAATACCAATAGCCTGAAAGATTTCATGTTGCTCTGAAAGGTGACTAGTTTTCAATATATTAATGTAAAGAATCTGGACAATTTGGCTTATTTGCAAAATTCTGAAATACTTTCTACATTTATTAGTAACAATAAACTACTTGTCCCTTTTTTCTCATGTCAGAAACAGAAAGATTTTTTTAATGAGAGAAGTTTGGAAAGTAAAGTTTATTTTTATTGTAGTAAGTTTCATTTTTTTTTCTTTTTTCATTAAACTGCCACTGGTTTAAGGTAACTCCTGGCCAGGACTGTACTAGAACAAGGCTATCTTGCTTTAAACTTCAAATCTGAATACAATATTTTCTGAAGTAGCAAAAAGGCAGTGACGCAAAGTAGCAAAAAGGCAGTGACGCAAAGTAGACTGTCCCGGTACAAAGAACCCGTGAGGCACTCTGAGTCTCTGTGTAAATAGTTCAGAGAGACCTGGGCCTTATTTACTTTGCACCAGCCATGAGGCAAGTGTGGTGTTTTTTGGGAGTTTTTTTGGCCACGCCACGCAGCCTAAGGGATCTTAGTTCTTGGACCAGGGGTTGAACCTGGGCCTGGCAGTGAAAGTGCAGTGAAAGCACCAAGGGCAGGCACACCTACAGCTTAACCAAAACAAAACTTGGGTAATGGATATCAACAGAGAGGTACTCGGGCAGAGCAGGCCAGGAGGCTGCAGAGGTCCACCCTATATACTGGAGTGGGTCCAATATTTGGATAATATGTATATGGAATACAATAAATAAATTATACGTGTGAGAAAGACATATTTATCTACACAGCTCAGTTTCTTTAAAGAAAAACTTTAACCAAACACAACAATCTTGACTACCCAGGCGGATTCCAATCAAAGCTTTATCATGATCTTATTCCAGACAAATGAACTCTGAGAAGTCATGGACCATGAAGCTGGAGGAACCTCAGTGAACACTTCTATAACTTGACCACAACTGGTCTGGACCCCCCTCTCCTCAGCATCTCTGTCACCTGTGACCTTTCTCTTATATCCAAAGGCTTAAACTACTTCAATGGCTCCCTGTGGCCCAAAGCAACATTTTCCAAAGGCAGTACCCTGGATCACTAATCTCATGAGATAGCCTACGTAAAGAAGGGGATTTTTGCAAGGGAGATATCACATGCTATAATAGTTTCTCTTGCAATTTCAAATGTACATTACCCTCTTTATCTTAATGCCTCTAAGAAGTGTTGCAGTGAAGAAATCTGACTATCTAATCCGTAAGCTTCAAATTTATTTGACTGCGGAAAACATACTATTAGTATCCTTTAAAATCAACATTTTGTGGAATCTATTTTGGGGTCTCTTTAGCAAGGCGTACTAGAGCCTTAACATACTGGCCTCGATCTGTTTTTTCAGTCTCTTCTGTTGCTCTCAAATCATGCCCCCTACTTCCTTTTTCTAAATATGCTCTGCACAAAACAACTTGTTTCTCAACCACACAGTGTTTATATGTCAATGCCTTTGTACATTCTTGACTGCCCTAAGAACCAGCTCAGAAAGAACTTCTGTGAAGTCTTCTCAGACACCTCTTACTCCCTACCCTTCTTTCTTTATACTTTTAGTACTTTGCTCATAATTCCATCATCACACAGTACTTTAACCATCACTCCCCTTTTTCTGTTTGCCTGTGGCTAAGGTACTTTGCCTTATTTACGTCTGTACTTCCTAAGTCTGGTACAATGCATGGCAGTAACAAGTGTTCGAGAAACATTTGATGAAAGAATCTATACATGTGCATTAACAAGCAGACAAATGGGCATAAGTGGCTCACATAGTGGTTATTATAATAGGCTGTCATTAAATTATCTCCAATGGTTGTGGGAGTTATGACTTTACAGAGTAAAAAGGAAAACCAGTGAACTGATATCTACTTTGTTTCTTCCTCAATATTTACACCAACCCCACTGCACCCACTCCACTGACTCTGACAACAGGTGACTACATAGGTGATATGGAATGACCTCACAGAATGCCCATTACACTCTAGGCTGGTGCAAGATGGCTGAAAAAGTCAGGCAACCTAGCTTATGTATTTAAGTGTCCTTTAGCCTCTCATTATACATCAGAGGAAGGAATGGTTAAGAGTCAAAGGCACTGTGAGGAGTGGAGAGGAGGGTGGAAGACAGGAGAACAGAGAACAGATGCTTATTTGAGAAACCTTCAATCTAATTTGGTATCCTTGTCACCCATGATATACTACTTTAGTCAGCTACCTAATCTGATTCATCATCATCAACTCTGCCATCATCACCCCTGAAGGTCAAAATACTGTGCCTTTAAGAGTGTTTCACTCTGTCTGTGGAAGGCTCCAAATACAGAACTAAAGAAGGAACCACCGATGTCTGGGATCCTGCTCTCACAAACGCTGACGACTGTCCCATTTGGTAGGTTCAGCATTCTTTCAAAAAGCAACCATCCAACAAACATTTATTGAGCAATTACCATGTGCCAATCCCAGGCCAGGAATAGAGATGACACTCGTCTCTTTCCACCTGCACAATTCTTGGCATAGCCTTCAATGGACACTTGATGGGATATTTGGGCATGCAATCTATCTTAGAAACCCTAATTTTAGAAAAAGTTTTCTATCACCTACAGAGCTCATTTAAGTAGTTTTTTTTAAAAAAATGTAGTGGCATAGAAAAACCCTGTCTTTCCTACTCTGCCCATGAGGAAGAGGGCAGTAAAGCAAGCTGCCCTCAGAATGTGAATACAAAAGAGAGTTATAAGTGGACTACACCACTCTGGGCCACCATAGAAACCACAAACAGGCTTTTGAGATGAGTGATATGATTCTCCTGCAGCCTGGACCCACTTCTGTGGTTGGTGAATCCATCCTCCACAGCCTTGCTCCTGCATGGCTTGACGGACCTAATCACATATAGTGCTTTTTCTTCTCCATCATGGTGAATTTCAGGATGCTTTCTGATTGGTGCACCAGGAAAGACATGTTTAAACTCCCTGAATGGTATTAATGGTGGTTGCTACTTCCACTTAAGGATGTGACTACTCTGGGCACCAGCTGGCAGCAGAAACCACACTGAGAACATCATTATCTAGCTTCCTTCTAAGGATCTGGGAAAGGTGGACATCTCATTTCCTTTCATGTCAGCTGTGACTTAGGTATGACAGATATCATTAGCCTCACTGAGAAGCTCAGGCAAAGCAGGGATGAGTGGTTTCGCGTGTTGAGGCAGTAACAGAGGAGGACAACCTGTTGAGGATTCTTCCTACCAGACTACTAATTAGCTAAGTGACTGGAGCTGAGAAAGAGGAGTCTCAGGCTACTGCAGGACTCTGCTCCCTGCTTTTCCATGGCTAGCCTTCTTGTCAGTTAATCAGCGCTTCCCCTTCAGAATGGGGAAAATGGGCAAATTGGAAAGACATTCACAAATGCAACATGTGTCACCCCGGTCTGAGAGCGCAGTACCACATTTGAACATCTTACCTAAGCTGGACCGAGTGTTTGAGCGTTCAATTATTGCTCTCTTGCTGGGATTATTTAGGACAGACCTCTTAGCAAGAGAAATGTCAGCTGTCACTCTTGTTATTGATATCCTATGAATAGGAACACAGAACAGAACAAGCCAGTAAAAATGTCGTGGGGCTCTCCAAGAGATTTATAACCACAGTACTTAATAACCGCCTCACATACTATACTGCAACCACAGTGCAATAAACATTGGCCACAAGTATTTTTAAATAGGATTTGGCTAGCATTAAAATACAGGCAGAGCAGAATGGAGGAAGGTTTTGGCTATTTAACAAAAAAAAAAGACTCCAGGAAAAATGCAGCTCTTCCTCCACTATTGTCTGCCTTGCCGAATTCTCCTTATAATGCACACCATACCAGGAAGGAATCAAAACATATGAATAAATCATGCTCTTTCTAGGAAGCAGCAATACAATTTCCCCACAATTCACAGTTGATTTGCTCTTGAACAAGACTTTCAGGAACTGCAAATGCTCTGCCCAGGTGCATCAATGCTGCTGGTCAAAGTGGGAAATCCTCTTCATTCCAATCATCAAAGACAATCAGCTCTGTTGCATTCCTGATGCTCAACAGTTAACTCATGGTACATGAAGCATTTCACCACAGGCCCAAAGGAATGTTTCATTTCTAAGAATATGAAAAATATGATTTCTCTTCTGCAGGCACAAGGATTCTTCAGCATATTTGCATATTGCTTTGAATGCATATTGTGGGCAGTAATAAGACACTATTGCTGAAGGCAATATAAGGATTGTTCCAGAATTTCCATAAGTTAGAAAGTGTCCTGCAGTCATGCAAGATAAGAATAAAACCGAGACACTGCAAATGAATGGAGACAGGGGTCTATCTGTATATGATGAGAATCTCTGGAATTTATAATTTTAAAATTCTTTATTTTAAGCTGGGATTGCTCAACTTCAGATCATGATCTACCTGCAGAATGCAAAGAATGCCTCTCTAAGCCAGCTACTGCCATCACGGGCCCTTCTTCATTCTTGTCTCCAAAACTTGGCAGAGTTCCAGGAAGGAGACAAGAAGAGTCCCGGGGCTTCCCTGGTGGCGCAGTGGTTGAGAGTCCGCCTGCTGATGCAGGGGACGCGGGTTCGTGCCCCGGTCCGGGAGGATCCCACGTGCCGCGGAGCGGCTGGGCCCGTGAGCCATGGCCGCTGAGCCTGCGCGTCCGGAGCCTGTGCTCCGCAATGGGAGAGGCCGCAACAGTGAGAGGCCCGCCTACCGCAAAAAAAAAAAAAAAAAAGAAGAGTCCCACCCCTTCCCTTTTATACTCACTGCACTCATTCTCCCCCACTTTCAAACGCCTCTAGCTGGTGGAGCAGGGAAGAGGGTAGAGTTATCAACAATTATTGAGTCATATGTCATCTCACACCTATTTGGGGACAACACTGTCAGCACTCTCAGGAGACTCTTCACCTGACTTCAGGGACCTGAATCCTTGGGGAGAGTTTAAAATAGTCCTTTTCATAAATGGTTGGAAATGATTTCTTTAAAGCAACAGGCTGTGCAAAAGTTCTGGTGCTCTTTTAAAGCAAAGTGCTTCTTGTTTGCATTGTTGTATATATAAGCTATAGATGGTCAGGAAGTTTAAAATTGTTTAACTTCTTAGAATTTTTTAGGCTCTAATAAATTATTTGAGGCATCTTCAAATTGTCTTCTGCAGAAATCAAGAATTTTGTGAAATACGTCTCGGGCCACTGAGAATGTTAAATGGGGGCTGAGTAGGCCAGGAGGGCTCCAGCTTTCTGACCCTCAATGCCAGGCAAACACCCCTGCATTTATGTTTTCTAAACAGAGGGCTTATCTATGATTTCATTGTAAGAACTTGTTCAACTGCTAAAAGATATTGGAAAACACTGGTCTGTACAACTTCTTCATTTTTTAAAATTAATTAATTAATGTTTGGCTGCGTTGCGTCTTTGTTGCTGCATGGGGGCTTTCTCTAGTTGCGGCGAGCAGGGGCTACTCTTTGTTGTGGTGCGCAGGCTTCTCATTGCAGTGGCTTCTCTTGTTGTGGAGCACAGGCTCTAGGTGTGCAGGCTTCAGTAGTTGTGTCTCGCAGGCTCTAGAGCACAGGCTCAGTAGTTGTGGCGCATGGGCTTAGTTGCTCCATGACATGTGGGATCTTCCCGGACCAGGGCTCGAACCCATGTCCCCTGCATTGGCAGGCTGATTCTTAACCACTGCACCAGCAGGGAAGTCCCACTTCTTCATTTTATCAAGAAGAAAAGTGAGCACAGAGAGGAAGTTACACATGGTTATTTAGAGTCTAAGAAGGTCTAAAGCACAGGCCCCCAAGCACCAGGCCAGTACTTAGTCACCTGACTCATAATTCTCTTGCAGTTTCAGTTTTCTTCTCCAGCAACCCTGAATCTCCTGATACCAGCCACATCAGCAAGTGCAGATCTTGGCCACACGCTGAGAGATGGTCAAGATCTAAATCAGGTTAAAGTCAGTGAAGCCCACATCTGAGTCTCCATTACTCAGTTGGCTGCTGCCCTTGAGGCATGAAATCTCATAGGTAGTCTTTGCGGTCATAGCTTCTTTTACCTACAGAAGAGAATTTGCTTATTTTTGAGTTTCTGGGTTTTTTGTTTGTAGTTTTAAGAATGGAGCTGCTGGTTAGAAACATACAGTTAATTTCCAGAGCAATTCAAATATATGACTGGAGACAAGTGGGTTTGTTTAGGGCCAGAATTCAACCTTCTAGAATAATGATTTTTAGAGGGCCCGAAGAGTCTATTCTGCTTCGGTGAAAATCAAATTTGCTAGTTCTGTACTAGCCAAATAGTGACGCTTGGTTCTTAAAACTTGAAAGGATTATCAACAGATGTGCACTCTTATTTTTTCTGGGTTTTAACACACTTTTACCAAGCCATTTTCAGACACATCCAAAGTTTTACCAAAAAAACAAAACAATAACACACATACACAAAAACGGAAAAAAAAAAAACCTGCTTCATGTATTCACAAACCAGGAAAAGGTGTGGACAATAAAAGGTTCTTTTTCTTCTTTTATTGGTCAATAAAATAGCAGCTAATTTTTTAATATAGGTTATTTCTTAATAAAAATACACATTATGAAACAGCTCAGGAGAAGACAGACACAGCTCCAGAAACCCTCTAATAAGACAAGAAGGAGTTTTTATTTTCCATGCAAAGATGCTTACTATTATCAAACTCAGACACCAAATCCAAACTTTTTTGTTGTTTAAAAGGCTCCCCAGCAATGTAATTACATTCATCATTAAATGCTAGTCTATTTACTTTTTTTTTTTTTACTTAAAGTTATACCCTTTCTATTTCTTTTCTTGCTATACTCACATCCTCTAGTGTCTTTCAGTATTTCTATGTATCTTATTTGATATACATCTCTAAAAAGTTCCCTTGGAAACTTTTTTGTGATGTGGTGTCAGTAATTACTAGCCCGGGGATAGATAAAAGACTAACAGAAGTGCAGTTCACCAGCAGACTGGGTATATATCTCTAAATCTAGTAAATCTGAACCCTAATTGTTGCTTATTTCTGGTTTGGAATTCATTATTTCTGCAGTCCATCATGTGCTATGCGCATTAGTTTTCTGTGATTTTTCTATGGAAAGACATTACTCTTAGGTGAGACACACTCATTCAACAATAATTAGTATTTCCATGTTGATAATGGAACAGCTAAAGATCCTTCTATACTCTATCCTTGCCACATCTAATATGCAACCCTGTTAGTATATTAGTTTTTATTAAAACTCTTAGACTTCCTTCACAAAGGAAAAACATTCCAAAGATCAGACAGCACAGTGTCAGGAGAACAGGAATGGAAGGCATATGTAGACCTCGGTACTCTTCCTGGGTCTTCCTCTTGGCTGGTTGTGTGACCATGGTCAAGTCATGTCATCTTTTGAGCATCAATATCATAATAAAGTGGTGATAGTGGCTTTGTTGAATTATCTCACAGGATTGTCATTAGGAGCAAACCAGGTAATATATAAAAGTGCTTTCTTAAATAATTATTCATAGTGTCCTATGTTGATAGGCACATATAATAATGTATACAAGGTAGTTGTTGGAGATTTGAGACTTGAAGGAGACAGTTTCTTAATATTCTATCCTCAAAAGTTAGCAGTCTATGGGCTTCCCTTGTGGCGCAGTGGTTGAGAGTCCGCCTGCCGATGCAGGGGACACAGGTTCGTGCCCCGGTCCGGGAAGATCCCACATGCTGCGGAGCGGCTAGGCCCGTGAGCCATGGCCACTGAGCCTGCGTGTCCGGAGCCTGTAGGCCACAACAGTGAGAGGCCCGCGTACCGTAAAAAAAAAAAAAAAAAAGTTAGCAGTCTACCATGAACTCTCCCATTCTTGGAGTCTGTGAAATTTATATATACTTTGAGGATGGGAGAATAAGGTCAGACATGTTGCAATCAAAATCTGCTCATTTAAAAAATCATATTTGGCATTAAAGTGTTCAATTAATTATCTCTAGTGCTTGAATGTCCACTGATAAGTCTGCATTTGAATAGAGAGTAGGAGGAGGAGATAATAAGAGGATGATATTGGTTATGAAACAGAAGGCACTGTATTGTTCTTTTCCATTTGTTGACTGCAAATCTTCCATGTCTTGGCTGCTTTGTGATAGCATCAGCTGTTGCTATTTCCTTTTATAAATAAATACTACTTCTTTGAGTCTCCCTAAATTATATTCTTAGCCTCCTTTCTTCAAATTCTTTCTCAAACTTTTTTTTTTTAAGCATTCCTTGGCTAATAGATTCAGATCCTATTTGTATGTTCATTTATGATTTGGGGCCATAATCATGTCAGTTACAAAGTGTCCTATAACTGCCATAGAGCTGATCTGATCCAGTTGTCAAAAAGCCTAAAGTTACAACTTTGTTGGGATTTGAAATGTTAGCATAGGTCAACAAATTGCAATTGGTTTGACTGCTTGCTGTTCAGCCTATGAATGGTAGATTCAACCAGCTGAACAAACCTCATCTGAAAGGATGATCCCCGTTGAATGTTTGTAGTGTTAAATGAAGAGAGAAAAGCTCCATGCCATTGTGCATCCACTGTGTCCCTGCCAGGCTGGTGCCACTGTAGCAGCTCATTAGGCTCACTTAGTTTATGACCTGTGCATAGGAATTGTCACTATGTGTGGAGATCCACATGTACAGGGGTTCCCTCAGGAAGTATTTAGTATTTTGCTTTCCATTTTTCTTACACAGAGTCTAGTTAGGCCCTACAATAGCAATAAAATTGTAAAATAAGTAAGTAGCTTTAAACTGATACAAATAATTTCTAAGGTATCATAAAAAAATAAGCATATGATTCTGTAATAGTCAATGTTGGATTTTAATCCAATTTGTTGAATTATTTTTTAGCCAAGATCTGAAAAACAGTATTGAAGAAGCAAGCCTTTGAGCCATATTTTTTTGTTTGTTTGTTTTTTTGCTTTTTTGGCTCTTTCTGAAAAAGAAAAGACTTTATCCTATTTTGTCTAACCTACTGCATTCATAGCCAGTGAAACACTGTGTAGGTTTCCATTAGAACATATTGTTTATGTTGTATTGCTGTGCAAAAGCCCACTGTGTAATTGTTCTCTTGGCTGGTTTCAATTAAAGACTATTTGTTGTTTTCTCTCCTTTTATTAATTGGTAAACATAACACAGCAGATTGTCATGGCTCAGAATGTAAGGATATTTCCCACACAGCAGACATGTCAGAGTCATTGTGCATCCACATTGCACACTTCTTCTTCCTTACCAAAGTCTATATATACTCAACCAATGAATTCATTATCATTTTTCTGCTGCACTGGCCTCTTCTAATTTGAAAGTAAATCCACTCTCCTACTCCCACTTTTAATACCTAGCTTTCTCCAACTCTGCCATACATCAGATCTCTCTAGGGCTGAGTCTCTTTCTCCAGCTATTACTTTTGCTGCTGCTGTATTCTTCCTCATATCTCCAGACCCTCTGCTGTGCCATCAGACCCCATGGAACACTTGGCATTGAAATTTTAATTCTATTTCTACTAAAACCAACTTCAATAGTGTGTACAAGTGTTTGGTGAATCAGGTAGCTCTAGCTGGTAAATCTCTGCTCTTACAATTAAATGCATTTCCTCTTTCTGGGTCTGAAGATTGAGGAAGAACCACAGATTCTTCATTCTTGAAGGCAGTAATTAAGTCACTCACTTTCTCTTTGCTAAATTATAATAATTCCTTTCTTCTTTTCCATAGGTCCTACCTTTCAAACCTTTAATTACACTGCTGCTTACAAGGATGTTAAGTGGGGACCAAAACAATCTAACAGAAGCTTAGATTGCATATAGGATGGCATTTGTTCAGCTCAAGGGCTGTTATGGGGCCACAGGATGAGGCACTTCTCAGAACTTCCTTAAATAAAGGCACTGCAGGTTAGAGCCATGTGACTCTAAGCACAGCTGAAGGAAGTGTGATCGACTGAGCCAGGCATGTCAGCTGCGGCCAACCCAGGGAGAGCTGCATGAGGACAAGGGTGATGGCCTCTGTCATCGGAGGCAAGGACCAACACCAATATTATTAACTTAAAGAGTCAGAGTTCAGCTGTTTCTTTGTAATGTTTTTTTAAGAAGTAATTTCCCAGTAGTCAAAAGTTTTCCAACAGAAGAAGGTTATCCATCTACCTGTGGTTTGGGGACATAAGAGATTAGCCTAAAAGGACTTTTACATTTCCTTCCAACTCCAAGAGTCTAGTGCTCAGTGCTTTTCACTTGTTTTCTCTGAAATTACTTCATTCTCTGCCTATTTGTTTAAAAAAAAAAACAGAAACAAAAACAAAAAAACAGAGAATAGGATACATCCATGGCTTTCTTATTAAGCCCTTTGTGTCCACTAGATAAATGTGGCAGACTATTATTTGTTCAGCAAAATCCATTTACTCTTCCTCTTGGGCACACAGCTAGACTGTAATTCCCAGCCTCCTTTGCAATTAGGTGTGGCCACATGACTAAGTTCTAGCCAATGCAATGTGAGAATGATGTGAGTAACTTCCAGGCCAGCTTGCTCCTCTCTCTACAGCTAATTGGAGAGACCAACCCCAGGTCAAGGGTCCCAAATGACAAGCAGGACAAACTTTTTGCCCAGTCCTTCCCTCCTCCACACTACCCACCATCCCAGCTGAGGAACACCTGCCTCAGACTATTAAATGAGCAACACTAAGCTTCCATTGTGTTTGATTCATTATACATTTTGGGCTCTACTTATTAAGGCAGCCTGGCCTGTACTAAGATACTTAGCAATTCACATAATGGCACTGAAGCATGCTGCTTTCTTGAACTAAAATCTCAATTATTGGAACTAAAATCTCAGTTTATTTTCTTTGTATATAGTCCCAGAAACTAACAAATATTTCAAACACAATTATCCAGAAGGTTTTTCTTTTGACAACTACATACAATTTGTACTTAAAGCATTATCATGTTTGCTTTTTTCTTAAAATACCATATTTTTAAAAATCTATTTGTGGATATTTTAAAAATGTCTTCAAATACTTAAATATTTGGTAAGCTGGATGCATTTAACCATACTTAGCACACACTAAGTTTTCTTCATTTCTAATAAGTCTTCAGGTATTTGCACATGGTTATTTTTAGATGGAGTGCATTCTGAATTGTGAAAGAGCTTGGTACTTAGTATTGAGTCAGTATGGACTTTTTACCATTTCTCTGCAAAATTAGAAACTCTTTCCAGATATTTTTCACAAAACTTAAATGATAAAATTTTCTGATGGTTAAAGACTGAGCCCTGTTGATAATGGGTCATAGTGGGATAGGATACATACAAAAGAAACCCATAAAATAGCAAAGAAATTTCTAGTAAAACAAACCCAGAACTGAACATCCAAAGAAGTACTATCCCCTACAAGATAGTCATTTTTGGAGGCTTATGATGAAAACATTTCTTGCGCTCTTCTTTTAAGGAAATTCAGTACTTTATACCTTCATATGATACACACGCATACATGCATGCACACGCACAATTCCCAAATGATACTACCCAACTTGACCAGTGAGGCACAATATTTGTCAGAAATATTCTATATTTTCATTATTTTTTATAAACATAAGTTTGGTATGAATTCACTAACAAGTGAGAAAATAAAGACTAACACATACATATAAATAAAACAAACGGATAATTTTCCTTCTCAAGGTCCTTTTTCGTTAAGAGCTTCAACGCTATACGTCATAACTTCATATTTTCAGAACACTTGCATTGTATTCTCCCCTGAACACTGAGTTAACTTTTAATTAGAGAACATCTGTAATCACCAGAAACATAGATCCACAAATCAATTTATCATTCATGTTTGGTTAAAGGAAAATAAAGAATACAAAAGCATCTGTATGCCTCACCTCCCATCAAACCTGTGCTTCAGGAAATCAAAGAGGGCTTTCTGCATCATGTCTGTGACCTTTGCAGAGGTGAAAAAAAAAAAAGAATGAGGCAAACACACGCAGAGAGAGAGAGAAGTCAAAAGTGAGAGAGCTGAAAGGGAACGCATTCTGACGGAGCCCAGATCTGATCACAGCCACTCGTCTGGTGGAGGTGAGACAGGGCAGGGGACCGTGGACAGAGTTTTTCATACTTAACCACTTGCACTTACTCAACTTCCCCCCTTGGTTCTCCTCCAGGGTGTTGAGGCATGAACCAGCAGTGTTCACTAGATCCAAGGCAAACCCTCATCTTTTAGGGGGTGGAACTGCCACCGAGAGTCCACGATAGGCTAGCTCTGTGCGCAGGTGCGGCCTATCCTCGGCGTACCTGAGTGGTGCCTGCCTCCAGTGAGGAGCAGCTAGAGCTCCTCAGGCCAGCCGTGGGCTCTGCCTCCTGCTAGTCTGTGCAAGTCGCTGGAAATTCTCCACGCCTAGGGCTGGATTTCTGTACCCCACTCTCCTGCTCTTTCTCTGATGTTCCCCATTGAGAAGGGGAGGGGAGGAGAGGAAGGAGAAGGGGGAAAGGGAGGGTGGGGGAGAAGGAGATGGGATTCTTAAATCTGCCTCAAAGAGACTCATTAATTCACTCAACAAATGTGAACTGAATGCCTACTATGTGCCAGCCACTATGCTAACTCAGTGGGAAGGGTGCCTTGGAGGTTGCCCACCTTCAGATTTTAATGTCCTACCCACTTATCCTTATCCACGCTGGCATAAAGCCAAAATGGCAACATCTAAAATGCAGTGATCTAAGTTTTTACTCTTTTCCTTTTTGCATGGTTTTGTTTAATTAATCTCTGAAGGAGTTCACTAATACTTGTAGTGGAGTGTTTTTTTTTTTTTTCTTTTATATGGTCTTTAAAGTAAAGAAACAGAGAAATGTTTGGTGGAATATGCCATTGTCTTGAGCACTCAGCAAGGTGAGATCTGATGGTGCTTTGAGGTGAGGTTTGCTGGCATATTGCCTATATGTTCCCTTGTGCTGTTCATACTCTATTATTTCTAATAGCAACGGGAACAGTTGAGACAGAAAAAATCCTTTTCTTTGAATTGAATGCAGAGCACATTCTTGACCAGAACTTCCCATTATAAATATTTTGAGGGAGCTATTTCTGAACACTGTAATACATGAAAGACAAGAAGTGGGCCAGGGAGGGAAGAAAGAGTGAAGGGCCACACAAGCCCCACGCTGCACCTCCTGCCTTCACGAGCTGAGGGCTGGCTTCTGTTAGGACCTGTGTGAAAGCAGACCCTGAGAAGCAAGCTCCAAATGGCTGTCATCTAGGTTCTTGATCAAGAACTGAACCATAACAGACTGGTATTTGTACCTCATAACCCTTCAGTGACGGCCCCACTAACACCACCGGACGCATGGATGGCACAACGTCGTAGGGAGGGATGTGCTCCGTCTGAAAAAGATGATTGGACACGCGTGACAAGGGGGGGGGTCAGCACACCTCCTCCACAGCCACAACATTCACAATCCGCAGGTCAAATGAGAAATAATGACCACAGGTCCCGCCAAGGAGACTCCTCCCTTATTTTATAGCCATTTGGGTCACTGAAATGGAGCATTGCAGGCATGTATGGATAGAAACCTTCACAGCAGATTTAAAAAGGAAACACAACTTACCACTTTTTGCTTCTGTTTTGCTAAAAGACAACAATGAGAGCCATATCAAAATATGCAATCTCTGTCATTGTTAGCACATGCTTTTAAAAGATGGAAGAATGTACCAATTCGTCCCTGTCATTTTCGTCATTTTCCAATTCACCTACTCTGCAGAGCACCACTCTACTGTTTCATACTGGTCGGGCCAATTTTGAAGACAAATGCAAAAACAGACAACCTCCTCTCCATTAGAATGGCCTTATATCCTGATTTCATGTGGGGTGGGGAGGGTGGATTTCATAATAACATTGGCTGGGCCAGTCACAGGCCGTGGGTTGATCCTGTGCTGGACACACCATGCAGTGTGGCTGACAGCAACTTGGACAAATCAAATTTGATAAAAAGAAACTTAGAATAACAATTTGGATAATAATGATCATTACCTCACTCACTAGTTATTTTTGGATTTGTAATTTTGGTGAACTATCAAAAAACTTTGAGGTTCTCTTTGTGTTCTTAAGTCTTTCTGCTCACTTTCCAGAATATTGACACATTTTTCCTACTATGTTGCTCTTAATTTCAAGTAAGTTTATAATCAGTTATTCCTGTTCTTTCTTGTTTGTAATAGTGAAAAGCTGCAATGACCTAAATGTCCAACAAATGGGGATGAGGCAAAATATACTCAATACCTGATTAAAGTGGCTTTGTGGCCACCCAATCAGGTCCAGTCCATTTGCGGACAACCCAGAGACCCAGAGTTTGGTTCAGAGCCATGGAAATCAGGATTCACATGAACAAGGACCCAGATACTCAGATCTGTTCCAGAATCAATCCAGTTTCCTGCAGTTATGATAGATCAGGATAGACCTTGGATCTGTCATTCTGAATTGGTAATCCTGGATGACTTAATGCAGCATCAATTCTGGGCAGAATGAAATGAGCCTATAGGAGTCAGGGAACGTGGTGGAAGAAAAATTCCTGCTTGAATACCTCCACAGTTTCTAAATACACAACTCCTGATTGGGCCACCACTGTCTCTTCATTACCATTAATTCCAGGGCTCAGTTATCTGCTGTCCAAACAGAAGTGAGGTCATCTGGGCCCAACCTCATTCTCTGCTTCAACCCTCTCCACCTCCACAGCCCAGGCTGTACCAACACACCCTAAAGTTTTACATGGAGACTTAGAGCATTTTCTTCAGACTGTACAACTTTGTAAAAACTTTTTAATTCGTTGGCCCTCACCATCTTAAAGTCTGCTGGGTTTCTGAGTGGAATAATGAACTTGCTTCTGAATGATTTATAAAATAGAGGGCAAATAAGATTTTACAAAATTATATTACAATGATCTGAATTTCTAGTACCACAAGTACCCTTTAAATCAAATCAAATGACCATAGAAAGCAAATGAGCAATGAAAAGTTAAGTAGAAAAATCTTTAAGTCAAGTCTTTAAATTGCTTCCAAATTAGTAAAAATACTTGCATGTATTTTCAAATATTAAGAAAGGAATACATTCCATTAAAAAAAGGTTTAACTGAAACCCTCACCTGTTGATGTGGGGGTTGCTCGAAATGTCCCTGATACCATTTCTCCAAGACTTGAAGAAGAATTTCCACTGGATTTCCTAAGACACAGAAAAGGAACTTAAGACTCATTCCCCAAAGATGGTGGAGTAGAAGGACGTGCGCTCACTCCCTCTTGCGAGAGCGCTGGAATCACAACTAACTGCTGAACAATCATTGACAGGGAGACAATGGAACTCACCAAAAAAGATACCCCCCATCCAAAGACAAAGGAGAAGCCACAATGAGATGGTAGGAGGGGTGCAATCACAATAAAATCAAATCCCATAACTGCTGGATGGGTGACTCACAAACTGAAGAACACTTATACCACAGAAGTCCACCCACTGGAGTGAAGGTTCTGAGCCCCACGTCAGGCTTCCCAACCTGGGGGTCTGGCAACGGGAGGAGGAATTCCTAGAGAATCAGACTTTGAAGGTTAGCAGGATTTGACTGCAGGACTTCGACAGGACTGGGGGAAACAGGGACTCCACTCTTGGAGGGCACACACAAAGTAGTGTTCACATCGGGATCCAGGGGAAGGAGCAGTGACCCCATAGGAGACTGAACCAGACCTACCTGCTAGTGTTGGAGGGCCTCCTGCAGAGGGGGTGGCTGTGGCTCACCGTGGGGACAAGCACACTGGCAGCAGAAGTTCTGGGAAGTACTCCTTGGTGTGAGCCCTCCCAGAGTCTGCCCTTAGCCCCACCAAAAAGCCGAGTAGGCTCCAGTGCTGGGTCACCTCAGGCCAAACAACAAACAGGGAGGGAACCCAGCCCCACCCATCAGAAGACAAGTGGATCAAAGTTTTACTGAGCTCTGCCCACCAGAGCAACAGTCAGCTCTACCCACCACCAGTCCCTCCCATCAGGAAGCTTGCACAAGCCTCTTAGATAGCCTCATCCACCAGAGGGCAGACAGGAGAAGCAAGAAGAACAATTCTGCAGCCTGTGGAACGAAAACCACATTCACAGAAAGATAGACAAAATGCGGGCTTCCCTGGTGGCACAGTGGTTAAGAATCCGCCTGCCAATGCAGGGGACACGGGTTCGAGCCCTGGTCCAGGAAGATCCCACATGCCGTGGAGCAACTAAGCCTGTGTGCCACAACTACTGAGCCTGTGCTCCAGAGCCCGTGAGCCACAACTACTGAGCCCACATGCTACAACTGCTGAAGCCTGTGTGCCTAGAGCCTGTGCTCCGCAACAAGAGAAGCCACCGCAATGAGAAGCCCGCGCACCGCAACGAAGAGTAGTCCCTGCTCGCCGCAACTAGAGAAAGCCCGCGTGCAGCAACGAAAACCCAACACAGCCAAAAATAAATAAATAAATAATAATAAATTAATTAATTAAAAAAAGAAAGATAGACAAAATGAAAGGGCAGAGGACTATGTACCAGATGAAGGAACAAGATAAAACACCAGAAAAACAACTAAATGGAGTGGAGATAGGCAACCTTCCAGAAAAAGAATTCACAATAATGATAGGGAAGATGATCCAGGGCCTCAGAAAAAGAATGGAGGCAAAGATTGAGAAGATGCAAGAAAGATGTTTAACAAAGACCTAGAAGAATTAAAGAACAGCCACCTAGAATAATTAAAGAACAAACAAACAGAGACGAACAATACAATAACTGAAATGAAAAATACACTAGAAGGAATCAATAGCAGAATAACTGAGGCAGAAGAACAGATAGCTGACCTGGAAAACAGAATACTGGAATTCACTGCCGTGGAACAGAATAAAGAAAAAAGAATGAAGACAGCCTAAGAGACCTCTGGGACAACGTTAAATGCAATAAAATTCGCATCATAGGGGTCCCAGAAGGAGAAGAGAGAGAGAAAAGACCCAAGAAAATATTTGAAAAGATTATAGTCGAAAACTTCCCTAACATGGGAAAGGAAATAGCCACCCGAGTCCAGGAAGCGCACAGAGTCCCAGGCAGGATAAACCCAAGGAGAAGCATGCCAAGACACATAGTAATCAAACTGACAAAAATTAAAGACAAAGAAAAATTATTGAAATGAACAAGGGGAAAACGACAAATAACATACAAGGGAACTCCAACAAGGTTAACAGCTGATTGCTCAGCAGAAACTCTACAAGCCAAAAGGGAGTGGCACAATATATTTAAAGTTATGAAAGGGAAGAACCTACAACTAAGATTACTCTACCCGGCAAGGATCTCATTCAGATTCGATGGAGAAATCAAAAGCTTTACAGACAAGCAAAAGCTAACAGAATTCAGCATCACCAAACCAGCTCTACAACAAATGCTAAAGGAACTTCTCTAAGTGGGAAACTCAAAAGAAGAAAAGGACTGACAAAACTAAACCCATAACAATTAAGAAAATGGTAATAGCAACATACATATCAATAATTGCCTTAAATGTGAATGGATTAAATGCTCCAACCAAAAGACAGAGGCTCGCTGAATGGATACAAAAACAAGACCCATATATATCCTGTCTACAAGAGACCCACTTCAGACCTAGAGACACATACAGACTGAAAGTGAGGGGATGGAAAAAGATGTTCCATGCAAATGGAAATCAAATGAAAGCTGGAGTAGCAATACTCATATCAAATAAAATAGACTTTAAAATAAAGAATGTTACAAGAGACAAGGAAGGAAACTACATAATGATCAAGGGATCGATCCAAGAAGAAGATGTAACAATTATAAATATATATGCACCCAAGATAGGAACAACTCAATACATAAGGCAACTGCTAACAGCTATAAAAGAGGAAACTGACAGTAACACAGTAACAGTGGGGGACTTTAACACCTCACTTACAACAATGGACAGATCATCCAAACAGAATATTACTAAGGAAACACAAGCTTTAAATGACACAACAGACCAGATAGATTTACTTGATATTTATACGCATTCCATCCAAAAACAGCAGGTTACACTTTCTTCTCAAGTGCACACAGAACATTCTCCAGGATAGATCACCTCTTGGGTCACAAATCAAGCCTTGGTAAATTTAAGAAAACTGAAATCATATCAACCATCTTTTCCAACCACAACGCTATGAGATTGGAAATTAATTACAGGGGAAAAAAACGTAAAAAACACAAAACACATGGAGGCTAAACAAAATGTTACTAAATAACCAAGAGATCACTGAAGAAATCAAAGAGGAAATCAAAAAATACCTAGAGACAAATTACAATGAAAACATGATGATCCAAAACCTATCAGATGCAGCAAAAGCAGTTCTAAGAGGGAAGTTTATAGCAATACAGGCCTACCTCAAGAAACAAGAAAAATCTCAAAAAAACCAATCTAAACTTACACCTAAAGGAACTAGAGAAAGAAGAACAAACAAAACCCAAAGTTAGTAGAAGGAAAGAAATCATAAAGATCAGAGCAGAAATAAATGAAATAGAAACAAAGAAAACAATAGCAAAGATCAATAAAAATAAAACCTGGTTCTTTGAGAAGATAAA
The DNA here is from genome assembly GCF_964341445.2 of Mesoplodon mirus. Classification (NCBI taxonomy): domain Eukaryota; kingdom Metazoa; phylum Chordata; class Mammalia; order Artiodactyla; family Ziphiidae; genus Mesoplodon; species Mesoplodon mirus. The sequence continues at coordinate 68,548,078 of NC_138984.1, forward strand.
CAAAATTGATAACCCTTTAGCCTGAGTCATCAAGAAAAAGAGGGAGAGGACTCAAATCAATAAAATTAGAAACAAAAAAGGAGAAGTTACAATGGACACCGCAGAAACACAAAGCATCCTAAGGGACTACTGCAAGCAACTCTATGCCAAAAAAATGGACAACCTGGAAGAAATGGACAAATTCTTAGAAAGATATAACCTTCCAAGACTGAACTGGGAAGAAATAGAAAATATGAACAGACCAATCACAAGTAATGAAATTGAAACTGTGATGAAAAATCTTCCAACAAATAAAAGTCCAGGACCAGATGGCTTCACAGGTGAATTCTATCAAACATTTAGAGAAGAGCTAACACCCATCCTTCTCAAACTCTTTAAAAAAACTGCAGAGGAAGGAACACTCCCAAACTCATTCTACGAGGCCACCATCACCCTGATACCAAAACCAGAGAAACACACTACAAAAAAAGAAAATTCCAGACCAATATCACTGATGAATATATATGCAAAAATCCTCAACAAAATACTAGCAAACAGAATCCAACAACACATGAAAAGGATCATACACCATGATCAAGTGGGATTTACCCCAGGGATGCAAGGATTCTTCAATATATGCAAATAAATCAATGTGATACACCATATTAACAAACTGAAGAAGAAAAACCATATGATCATCTCAATAGATGCAGAAAAAGCTTTTGACAAAATTCAGGACCACTTATGATAAAAACTCTCCAGAAAGTGGGCATAGAAGAAACCTACCTCAACATAATAAAGGCCATATACGACAAACCCACAGCAAACATCATACTTAATGGTGAAAAACTGAAAGCATTTCCTCTAAAATCAAGGATAACCACTCTCACCACTACTATTCAACATAGTTTTGGAAGTCCTAGCCACGGCAATCAGAGAAGAAAAAGAAATAAAAGGAATACAAATTGGAAAAGAGGAAGTAAAAGTTTCACTGTTTGCAGATGACATGATACTATACATAGAGAATCCTAAAGATGCCACCTGAAAACTACTAGAGCTAATCAATGAATTTGGTAAAGTTGCAGGATACAAAATTAATGCACAGAAATCTCTTGCATTCCTATACACTAACAATGAAAGATCAGAAAGAGAAATTAAGGAAACACTCCACTTTACCATTGCAACAGAAAGAATAAAATAGCTAGGAATAAACCTACCTAGGGAGACAAAAGACCTGTATGCAGAAAACTATAAGACACTGATGAAAGAAATCAAAGATGACACAAACAGATAGAGAGATATACCATGCTCTTGGATTGGAAGAATCAATATCGTGAAAATGACTATACTACCCAAAGCAATCTACAGATTCAACGCAATCCCTATCAAATTACCAATGGCATTTTTTTTTACAGAACTAGAACAAAAAATCTTAAAATTTGTATGGAGACACAAAAGACCCCAAAGAACCAAAGCAATCTTGAGGGAAATAAACAGAGCTGGAGGAATCAGACTCCCTGACTTTAGACTATACCACAAAGCTACAGTAATCAAGACGGTATGGTACTGGTACAGAAACAAAAATATAGATCAATGGAACAGGATAGAAAGCCCAGAGATAAACCCATGCATCTATGGTCAACTAATCTATGTCAAAGGAGGCGAGGATATACAATGGAGAAAAGACACTCTCTTCAATAAGTGGTGCTGGGAAAACTGGACAGCCACATGTAAAAAAATGAAATTAGAACACTCCCTAACACCATACACCAAAATAAACTCAAAATGGATTCAAGACCTAAATGTAAGACCAGGCACTATAAAACTCCTAGGGGAAAACATAGGAAGAACACTCTTTGACATAAATCACAGCAAGATCTTTTTGACCCACCTCCTAGAGTAATGGAAATAAAAACAAAAGTAAACAAATGGGACCTAATGAAACTTCAAAGCTTTTGCAAAGCAAAGGAAACTACAAACATGATGAAAAGACGACCCTCAGAATGGGAGAAAATATTTGCAAATGAATCACCCGACAAAGGATTAATCTCCAAAATACATAAACAGCTCATGCAGCTCAATATTAAAAATACAAACAACCCAATCCAAAAATGGGCAGAAGACCTAAATAGACATTTCTCCAAAGAAGACATACAGATGGCCAAGAAGCACATGAAAAGCTGCTCAACAACACTAGTTATTAGAGAAATGCAAATCAAAACTACAATGAGGTATCACTCCACACCAGTTAGAATGGGCATCATCAGAAAATGTACAAACCACAAATGCTGGAGAGGGTGTGGAGAAAAGGGAACCCTCTTGCACTGTTGCTGGGAATGTAAATTGATACAGCCACTATGGAGAACAGTATGGAGGTTACTTAAAAACTAAAAATAGAATTACCACATGACTCAGCAATCCCACTACTGGGCATATACCCAGAGAAAACCGTAATTCAAAAAGACACATGCACCGCAATGTTCATTGCAGCACTATTTACAACAGCCAGGTCATGGAAGCAAACTAAATGCCCACTGACAGACAAATGGATATAGAAGATGTGGTACATATATACAATGGAATATTACTCAGCCATAAAAAGGAATGAAATTGGGTCATTTGTAGAGATGTGGATGGATCTAGAGACTGTCATACAGAGTGAAGTAAGTCAGAAGGAGAAAAACAAATATCGTATATTAATGCATATATGTGGAACATAGAAAAATGGTACAGATGAACCAGTTTGCAGGGCAGAATTAAGAGACACAGATGTAGAGAACAAATGCATGGACACCAAGGTGGGGAAGTGGGTGGGTGGGGGGGATGAACTGGGAGATTGGGATTGACATATATACAGTAATATGTATAAAACAGATAACTAATAAGAACCTTCTGTATAAAAAATAAATAAAATAAAATTCAAAGAAAAAAAAGACTCATTCCCCAGATTCCTTGGAAGTAGAACTTGAGAGTACAAAGCTTTCTTTGGCCTTAATCGACTAAGTAATTCAAAACACACCAAGTCCTGCTATAGAGTACTTCAAGGATCTGCCCAAATGTTTTCTTTGACCTCCTTTCTCAGAGAAAGTGGGAAACTATCTAGGACCTGGAAATACTTTGCTAAAGTATGTCTCCTAATTATTCAATGAAGAAATGAGGCAAAAGAATCACTAATAGGAATGTTCTTGTGAACTGTCTTTTTAACCAACACTCGTCACCAGTACACTAGCTGGATGTCAAACACAGCTCAAAACAAGCAGTAAGACCTGGAAAAAGCACTTCTTATGTGGGGATCAGAATTAAGAACTGGCAGTAAGGATTTGGTCATGAATAATATTATGGAATGGAATGGAAGCTCATTGGTATTGGTCCCTGCATGTGGCTTGGGAAGCTTCCCTGGAGCCCACCAGGGCCCTCAGGAGCCCACCTTCCCACTTCTCCAGTGTCCCTTCCTTCAGTGCTTAAGTATGGTCCCTAGAGTTAGGACAATCTGATTTCTCCTCCCGGCTTTGCCCATTACTAGTCGTGGGACCTTGGCACACCATATCATATCTTTGTGCCTGAGTTTCCCTATCTCTAGAAGGAGAAACTATACTTCACAGTTGGTATAAAGATAAAAGAAGATCATGTCTTTGAGCTCTTGGTTTTACTCTTGTGCCTGTGGGCAAAGTAAGCCTTTAGTTCAGAAGTGTAAAATAATTTTATGGAATAATAATAATAATAGTAGAATAACTTTGGAAATGGTGATAATAATTCACTTATTATTTCATTCAAATATTTATTGAGTATTCACTGTCCTAGAAACTAGGAATACAACAGTGGGGGGAAAAACAAAATTCCTTCCCTTATACAGACAAATTCTAACGGGAAATATCAGTATCAAACAGATGAATAGGTAAATATATAGTATTTCTGATAGTAATAAGTGCAACAGAGAAAACTGAGTCGGGAGAGAGATAGGAAGCAAGGGAAGAGAAGTGGATTCAACTTTAAATATGGTGGCAGGAAAGGGGTCATTGAAAAGGTGATATTTAACTAAGATCTGAAGCAGATGGAGTGATCCAGTGGGAAAGTGAAGAAAAGCGTCCAGTGAAAGGAAACAGCAATTGCAAAGGTCCTGAGACAGGAACATGTGTTCCCACATGGAGCAGCATGAGAGACAAAAAGTCTAGAGAAGAAGTAATAAGAGGGATTAATCATTAATATTATAAGCATGTTACATACTAAAAAAGATTGATAATTAAAAGTGGGCTAACACTCTACATTTGTGATCTCCTATCACTGTTTAAGAGGTTCCCATTATGACAAAGGCAAAAGGACCCCTGAAGAACAGAGGAGTTTTTGAAACAGAAAAGGATCTAATAGAAAAAGGAGGCTGAGAGTTAAGAGAAAGAACTGATTCTATTTTAGGACTTTCAAAAAATGGTAACACATACCAAATCAGTGCTTCAATGTAGGCTCACAATATATGCAGGCTCAGTATGATTCTGATTTCTCCTCTCAGGCTTTGCTTGTAACCCTGGGACCTTTAAATACCTGCACTCTGAGATCTTTGTGGCTACTTCATTAGTTCACTAGAGGTTAATTCATCTGAAGCTGGACAGTGTCTTACCCCCAGTACCAAGCGATGGCAGCGGCCACAGAAAACCCTGGAGAAAGTGATACTAGTCCCAGGATGGTATTGCATGTGCCATGGCATTCTGTGCCCACTTGAAAGAGAGTCTCTGAAAGTTAACCAAGAAGAGCCATGATGCCAGGTCAGGCCAGGCCCCCACTTACTTTACTGAGAAAGGATGCCCTACAGGACTCTCACAGAGGAAAGCTTAGGTTCCCAGGAGGGTTTGCTGAAGCCACAGAAAACAGTCTCCACTGTGGAATTCGTGTTGAGTCCAGGGGTGTCCAAGCTTCAGCACACAACGGGGAGAGTGAACTATCTGAAACCCCTTTGTGTCAATTTCAGAAACACCTTGCACACAGAAAAGTAGCTTTTACTTTGAAAGCATATATGTTTAACCTAATAAGCAAACTTGAAAATATCACCTAATTTTCCTACTTCCTCCAAAAAAATTTAGAGAAAGGAAGGAGCCTTACCCTCCGTGAAAACGTCCTCTTTTCTGTTCTTGCTGAATCCGTATGTTCTCCAATCTAAGTGGACTTGGGATGAAGCCAATCTCACAGCCTTCTTTCACCAGTCTTCCTATCCACCAATCATTGTTATATTTCTGGAATGCAGGAATAAAACTGCTATCAACAGTAATTCACTGATCTTCACATTTATTAATCTCAGGGGACCAAAAGAATGAAACACTATATTATATAATAGTATACTATACTATATTATATATACAAACACTATTTATAGTATATTATACTATATTATATATATCTGGGGTGGAGGAGTCCATAGAAGAAAGCAAACTTTTAATCTAAAGGCCCAGATAGTAAACACGTTAGGGTTTGCAGGCCGTATGGTCTCTGCTGCAACTACTGTAATCTGCTATTATAGTGTGGAAGCAGCCACAGTCAATACGTAAACAAGTAAGCACGGCTGTGCTTCAACAAAGGTTTTCTTCCCAAAAAAGGCAGCAGGCTGGTTTCAGCCTGTGAGCCACAGCTTGCCAATCCCTGGGCTAAAGTCAGGTCTTAACATTTGGATTCCTTTGGTCCTTGTCAAGAAGCCCTAGCCAATTCGTAAGGAATAGATTTTACAAGGATAAATATGCACCAATGTAATTGGAACTCTGGAAGACAGGATAGACAAGTCTAAGACAAAATACACTGAATAGTCTGTTTTTTGTCAAAGGCTTTGAGGTAAAAATTCCACCATACTATATGTATTCTACTCTCTCTGGGGAAAACTTATAATCTTCCAAATATAGGTTTGGAAATCAAGGTCCATCTTACTACCTGAAGAAAAACAAGCCTACTCTTACAAAGGCTAAGCATATTATACATAAGTGGAATTTTTGAAATAATCTCCAAATGGCCTGAAGCCCAACAGGAATGAAGGAATTTCCATTTAAATAAAGTTCCACGACACATAAACTTGGGAAACAAACCCACACAAAGGCTTCAGCCAATATGGGGTGAACATGGTCCTATGTGATGGGCCAGCAAAACTGCATTTGTAATGATAGATTTGCTGAATCCTAGGGCAGGAGGCATATTTAATCCAAGCTACTTGCCTCAAGGGAAGGTTTCTGCTAGGTGATTTCTAGAAAGCAGATATTAGTCCTACTGTTTACATCCTCCAGAGATAATTCCAAAAACTTCTTTTTTTGTCTGTAACAGTGTTGGGCAAGGTAACTCTCTCTCTTTGATCCAGAAAGCATTTAGTTTTTTCAAAATGTAACTCTCTATGGTATATTGTGCTTAGCTCAGAGAACAGTAGAATTTATATGTATATGACATTGACACGTTGTGAAGGAGGAATGGATGATTCTGTTGAATCATCGCAGCATGAAATTCCAGGTAACTGAGTAATTCTGAGTAACAGCTTCACACTCAAAAGCAGAAAGATATGATTTAGAGATTTGGCCTTTGTTATGCACACAGCTCCTACACAAGGCCCACACGGCATGCAGTCTGAGCCTGCACTGAAGAAAAGAGTTGACCTAATATAAAATCTTGAACAATCTAGGTCTCAGTTTCTTCCATCTTTCCTTCGTTTATTTCAGGATAACAGGCCTGAAATACCAGGCCCATTTATTTTGGAATTAACAAAAGGCAGCGGGACCCTTTCAGAATGCTTGGTGCACAGACCTGGAATTTAAATTTTACTGTGGTAGGGACAAAACACACAATGAGTCATAGTTTCCTAGGGCTTAAGTTACTTCCAGGAAATCAAGTTAGCCCACCGGCACACTAACTTACTAAGTCGTATCCAAATAACCTTAAGGGGTTTCTGAAGTAGTTAACGCAACTTCCCAAGATGTTTTACCTTAGTTCTAAGAAACAGTGAGAATCTGACTTAATGTTAATGAAAGTTCTTTGAGCCACTTTGGGGAAAGTTGCGTTGTATGTTCAAAAGCTTAAATCGCAGGTCCTTTGGTATATGTGATAAGGAGAGCTGTAGCTTTTCTCTGCATTGAAGCTTTTTGTTACTGAGGCAGCACTTATACAGAGCATACCAAATGGCCTTCTAGGTGATGGATGAGAGGAAAGGCTACAACTCTATTACAGAAATATGTTCCTTTGTGTTGATATTCTGGGAGCACGCGCCAGCTTTCTGGCAAGGTCACCTTAGTGTTCCAATCCTTCTCATTTCCCTAAGACGATGAGCACTTTCTCTTTCTAAGATGTTTCCTTATCTGCGATTTCAAGGTCTGAAAACAAGTGGCTCTAGTCCACATAGGATTACCAACTCAATACCGTACATCAAACCGCCAGACAAGAGAAAGTCACTGATCAAGGAGCACATACATCAAGAAAGCAACCAACTGGACAAATGGAGAAGATTGATGGAATGGAGGAAAGCAATAAAATATAGCAAGGTGGGGATAAGGGTGTGAGTAGTGTGCATGGAATATGTGAAAACTTTTCTTACCAGTTAAAGCGCTGCTTCTCCTTGGAAATGATGGGTATGAGCAGCTAATGAATACGGTTTGGTCATTTTTGATGGGAATGGTGAGACAAAGTCAACGTCACCATTCAGATGCCAGGGTACATATTTCAGGTAAAGAGTCCTTGTCTTCGAGGCAAATATGGATATCCCCACCGCATACACGATTGAGAAAGCAGAAGCCATCAACTCAGTGCTTCCTCAGCTTCTTACAACCAAGGCTGAGCTGTGTGTGCCTGCACTCACCTTTTTCCTGCATGTTATAATGAATTAGTGTTCCCCTTCGTATCAGAGGTCTGTCTCTCCTCTCGGGGTCTGGATCCCACGCTTCCTGACTACCAAAAACTTTACTCCTTTGCCTATCTCTGCTTTCCCATCAATCTCTCCCTCTCTCTCTGGTGGTTAATAGCAGCATGTACTGGTGCTCTGATAGCTCCCATCTTGAAAGGAAACCTCTTTTGGCTTCAATATGCTCTTCAGTCTACTGCCCGGTCAGTGTCAACTCCCTTGAAAGCACCGTCTGTGCTTGCTAAATATACTTCCTAACTCCCCTTCTCTCCTCATCACACTCCATCCAGCTTCTGTCTCTCTGTCTCCACAACTCCAGACAATGGTCCCAGTGACTTCCTTGCTACTGACCGCTTTGCCAACCCGACATCTATTCCTTTCTCCTTGTCTTAGGTGACATGTTGCAACACTGGCCACAGCTGGTTGCTTCCTCCTTTTGGATACGCTCTTCTCTCTTGATGTCCATGCCTTGCTCTGTCTTGATTTTCCTCCCAAATCTCATGTTTCTCCTTTTCCTTAACTGTTGAATCTTTTCATGCGCCCCACACTTGCAGGATGGAATTCCTCTGAGTCTGATCCAGGGCTTTTTCTCTCCTCCCTCTCCTCTCTCTTTAGGTGACTTCAGTCATTACCTCAGCTTTAAATGTCACCTGGATAAACTAATGATCCAAATTTATTTCTTTGGCCCAACCCCTTCCTCTGAGCTCCAAATTCTTACATCTAACTTCCTCCTTCATATCTCCTTTGAGATGTCTACTCCCTAGCCTCCCTTCCCATCTGTCCTCACTCCACCCTGATCAACTCCATCCTAGTTGCTCAATTCATAAACCTTGATTTCCTTGATCGTCTTGGACTTCTCCCTCAATCTTAGTTCCTACGTGTGGTCCATCAGCAGCACTGATCATTGAACTTCCACAATAGATGTCAAATGTGTCTACTTCTTTCCATCTCACTGACACCAGGCCAGCTCAGTCCCATTATCTCTCATCTAAAATGGTTCTAACAGTCTCCCTGATTCCGTCCGTATCCCACTCCAATCCACTGTCTCTACAACAATCAGAATAGCCTTCAAAAAATAAATTCACCCCACTCCTGTGCTTTTAAAGTCTTAGGTGCCTTCTTATTATACTTAGAATAAAATATGAAGTCTTGCCATCACCTTAAGGTCCTACTTGACCTGTGCCCTGCTTACTTCTACAACTCTGTTTCCTGCTACTGGCTCACTGCGTTCCAGCCATATGACCTTCGTCCAGTTGATTGATTGTGCCAGCTTATTTTGTCCTACCACAGGGCCTTTACACATGCTGTTTCCTCTCCCTAGAAGGCGTCTTCTTTCTTCTTTTTTTTTTTAAGGCTGGCTACCCTGCTTAATGGTCACATACTCAGAAAGGCTTCTCTGATCACCCCTATATTTAAAAGTATATAACCTCCTCATCCCTATATGTTAAGATTCCCAGCATCCAGTTCATTTTTTACACAAAGCATTCACAATTTGTAATGATTTATTTTTTCATTATCTGTCCCCCCACTAGAAGTTAAGTCCATGAGGGAAGGTACTCTGTCTCTGTTTACAGCTGTCAGACAACATCTGTCAGACAATATCTGCCAACATGAGCACACACTAAATGCTCAAGAACTATATCTTGAATGGAACAAAGGAACACATGTAGAATTTCACCCAGTTCACATGGGCACAATGCAAAGACGGTGAGACATCTGTAGACATCCCAGTGTTTGACTTACTTGCTCTCATACAGTTAAAACCATTTTAATGTATATGTCTTGGTGTCATTACTGCTATTGTAGAATGCAGAGTTTTGAAAGACAGTGATTGTCACATTGCTACATATTAACTGTGCACATCGTGTTTGGGGCCAGAGGGAAAGTGCAGGTGCCTCAGTGACATTAAGTGCCAGGTTTATGTTGGTCACATTCCTCAGGCTCGTCAGGGTCAGGTTTCACTTTATTGTTCCACCCTTACACTCTCCTTTTTCTTTTTGTAAAATGTTTTTTAATGAGTAAACTTTATTTTTAAGAGCAGTTCTAGGTTCATAGCAGAAGTTTCGGAAAAGTACAGAGAGTTCCCATATACCCCTGCCTCCACACCTGCATAACCTCCCCCACTATCAACGTCCCACACTAAAGTGGTACATTTGTTACAATGATGAACCTACAATGACACATCATTCTCACCCAGAGTCATGTTGTACCTTCTATGGGTTTTGACAAAGTGTAATGACATGTATCCACCATTATATCCACTCTCTCTTTTCTAAGATCCAATTTCTAATGGCTCCTTTCCAGCAGAGCCAATGGAGACTATCAAGTAGGAATGTCCTCCAATGTATGCCTCCAGCCCCACTGGAAAATCCTGTGCAGAACAGGGAAGTTCAAGGAAGGCAAGACCTTCCTCCTGACTCAGCCGACTTCTTGTGCCAATATTCCGGATGCCATCTCCTTGCCTCTACTCCAGCCCCTCATTCTATCAGTTAGGTCTTTTCCTTCCCATATATATCACTGGGTTCAACACCTCAGCATGGAAAACATATTTAAATCTTTCCCATCCTAAAAAAACAAAAAAAGGGAAATAAACTTGTAAAACACTCCCTCAACTCTATGCTGCCTTCTCCTGGCTAAAACCTGTCCTCCTTTTCAACTCAAAGCACTTAGGAAGAAAACTGCAATTCCTCTCCTCTGGCCTCCACATTACGTGGCGAAAGGCCCACTGAGTAACTCCATGGGAGGTTCCCAGTGCCCCAGACACAGTACACCTAATAGCAAATTTATAATCACATCACCCCTGTCACAAATCTTCTCCCCTCTCGGCCTTCTTTATTTTGATAGCTGACACCACCCTCTGCCCTTTCAGGTGAGCTAGAAAAACTGCCCTCCATCCTTCATTTCTCTTCATCTCACTTTCTCCACTATCCGCCCCCCGCCACCATGGGAAATCTTCCAGTCTGGTCTATTTGCCTCTTAACTCTCTCTCCAAGCTGCTCCCTCTTTCTACCATCTCTGCTTCAGCCACTGTCTAGACTTACCTTGTCTCCCCAGCCTCTGCAATACTCCCTCGACCATCAGAGTCACCATGCTAAGATACGAGGCTGGTCACATCCATCCTTTATTTAAAATTCCTCTCTAGCCCACTGCCTGGCGATCGAGTCCAGCCTCCTTGCCATGGCCTACGAGGTCCTTTCTCATCTGGCCCCTGCCTCTCTGACGTGGCCCATCCCCTGTACCACTCCCCGCTTACCGCCCTCCAGCTGTGCTGTGCTCATTGCCCCTGGCTGTCCCTTCCACCTGAAACCACCACCCCTCACCCCAGCCTGAACTCAGGCTTCACCACTTCTGAAGAGCTTTCCAGCCCCCCACCCTCCTCCTCCTGAGCCGGATGGTCCCTCCTGCTCTTTCTTTGGGCTCCCACAACACCCATTCAATTTTGCTGTAACAGAACTTCTCAACCCATGCAGAAACTATGCACTAGTCTGTCTCCCCCACCAGACTCTGAGCTCCCTGGCCGAGGGGACAGTGGACCTTCAGCTCTGATCCCCAAATGCCCAGCACGATGTCTGACATGAAGGAGGATTTCAATACACCCAGGTTGAGTAAATGAAAGTTTTTGATGTCACTATTCCATCTTTCAAGGTGCGAGGCCTCAAGTGCTCAATCCCTCAAGGTTTCTGTTTCCCAAACTCCTCTGCCCTTCTCTTAGCTTTAACAATTTAATTATTATACTCTGTAGTGTTGGTTTGGAGGTCAAGGTCCACGGGACAATAATCCAGATGTTTATAGTTACAACATCCCTTGTAAATGGTGCCTTCTGGGTAGGTGCCATGCCACCAAACTCACGTTTCCCTAAATTGGATCCATTGATCTATGTCAATGGATCTATCATGGTAGGTGATTAAAAGGTGACCAGAGGACCACAGGTCTATCCTAAATCGATCCTCTGATGATTGTGATTCAATGTTTTAAATGTGTGGTAATGTAAGCAATGATCTCAGGCTTCCAAATCTCGGTGAGAAGGAATGGATTTGGAAGGCTTGGCCAATTAAATGAGGTAACACATTGGCAGCTCCTCAGGGCTCCTCTCCATTTAGTTTGGCTCAGAGCTGATGCCTGGCCTTGGCCTTGTAGCAGGTTAGGGGGTACAGAGTGCCCTACATTTACCTCTTTAATGTGTAGAAAGTCCTTGGCGTCGAAGGAGATGGCCGTGCTTGGAACAGGCACATCCTCATCCAAGGCACCACAGTAGCTCACATTTGTCTTCACAGCAAATGCTACAGGTTTGGACTGGGAACAGAACCATGGAATAAGGATGGAGGGAGGAAGACAGAAGAGGATTTTTCACACTGAAATGTAGAACCAGATAATGGATAGTACCAGGCACTAAGGGAAATCACTTTCCAAAGAGAGATCTCAACTGGGTTCCACATTTCCAGGCAGCAGTGAGAAATCTGCAGAAAGGGCTCTGAAGGGGATTCAGTCCTATCAGCCCGACCGTGTTCCCCCTCCTGTAGTACTTTCCAACATCCCAAAGAATCGTGCCCTAAAATTCTGGGGGAAGGGATGGAAAGGCGGGAGGGGCAGTCTGCTTTGGCCTCTAGTCATAAAACTCATGTTTATTATTTTAAATAGTAACAGACGCCTCCACCTTGGCATACAGGAAATGTGTGCTGGGTCTTAAATAAAAAGGTGGTGGAGGGTTAAAATAAATATTTTTGAAATAGCCTTAGGCCTGAAAACCTGAGGGATCCCACTCAATAGAATACCTTGTCCTGCCAGGGAAAAGAAAGCCTGGTCAGAGTAGACAGGAAGGGCGGAGCTGCTCATGCATCAGCTTCTTCCTAGCTAACAAAAACTGCTTCTGAAACTTTTTTAAGACAGATTCCTCCGCAGCAAAGTGCTCTTGGGCTGGTGCAGCTTGGCAGAGGTTAAGTAAGCCACCAGCCTAAGCTAACAGCGCTGCTGCTGACATTTGGGTGACCACAATGGCCACAAAATAGACTGAGAGAAACCTAAAACAAAAATTAGCCACAAGTAAGAACACCAGTTTCCAGCAATTGCGGGCTGCTCTGTTATGGGCTCATTTATTCATGCTGGGACCATGCCTGGGGAGCAAGAGCACTGAGGCAGGATCCGAGTTAGAGTCTCATTGATGTCCTTTCCCAGGTGCTGCTCCAACCCCCTTCCGCCAACCAGCTAAGGTAGCATGGGTGTGGAAGCAAAGGAAGACACCTTGTGAACCTGCCTCATCCTCCTCTTCCGGCTCTTTTAAACATTTTACTGTAAAAATAGAAAAGGGGGGCTTCCCTGGTGGCGCAGTGGTTGAGAGTCCGCCTGCCGATGCAGGGGACACGGGTTCGTGACCCGGTTCGGGAGGATCCCACATGCCGCAGAGCGGCTGGGCCCGTGAGCCATGGCCGCTGAGCCTGCGCATCCAGAGCCTGTGCTCCGCAACGGGAGAGGCCACAACAGTGAGAGAGGCCCACGTACCGCAATAAATAAATAAATAATAAATAATAAATAAATAAAATAAAAATAGAAAAGGGAAGGAGTTCACTTTATCTGAGCTTCCTTTTTTTTTTTTTCTCCTAAAAATTAGAAAGACTAGATCAATATGCTTTAGGAGTCTATCGTGAAGGGCAAGGGAGGAGAGGCTGACCAGGAACGTGTTATATCTGTTACTGTGCATAAAATTTCATTTGACAAAAGGGGTCTGTGCTCAAAAAAAAAAAAAAAAAAAAGTCTGAAAGACATAGCATGAGAGATCTCTAGTGACTCAGTTCTAACATTCAAAAATGCCATTTGTTCTTTGTTGCCTCCTATGGGGCGGGGATTCCTATGGGGGCCCCTCCCTGTGGAATATCTGAAGGTCTCTTGCGGCAAAGCCTTTCATTGCTTATCTTTGCTGAAATGCTAATCATGGTTCAAAGCTCTGAACGGTGAACTTGAGGTGGGAGATTGACACCAAGAGGGAAGAACAGAGACACCAACAGGGAGACCCACTGACCAATTATGCACGTGTGGCCTGCAATGAAGGCTGCTGTCATGGAGAACGGCGCAAGCACGCTGGTTCCTTGGGAGGCCCTCTAACAACAGTGGGAGGGGCAAGCTGGATATGGGGCACAATCGCTAAGTTAGAAGATGACCAAGAATTTTCACCACCAAACCAAACACAAAAGGTAGGTGAAGGGGTCCGTGTCTCAGGATATGGCTCCCCGAGAATGTTACTTTCAGGGGTGAACAGATCATGGAGCCTTGCAATCTGGTGCCTTATCAGAATGATCAAAAAATGATTACTCCAGAGAAATCTGAAGCAGGGGAAGAGCAGCTGATACCTGCTGAGCAACATGCCACTTTGGAACCCAAGAGGGGCAAGAACGTCACCTTTGCTCTCTCAAGCTGGATGGCCGCCTGCTGCTCTCTCTCTTGCCGAATTGCTTCCCGATCCTCTTCCAGAGAGACATCGGAGTCAGACGGCCTGCTCGTGTAGGAATCCGCTGAACCCTGGAAAGGAAAACCCGGAGTAGCTTGAATGAGGTGATGTGGAGCTTCTTAAATCATCACATCTAACAGCATCCTGGAGTGGGTTCTTCTCATTTGCATAGAATTTGATAAATACGCTCTATGCCTTATTGCAGACATAAATTTAGATGGCAGAATATAGTTAAGCATCTGAGTAATTCGGAAGGTAGCAATGTTATGAAGGGAAATATTTTGACTAGATTAAGTGCTAGAAAGTAAACTGCAATGAAAATTATGTGATGTTCAGCCCCAATTCTTCTTGTTTTGTGCTATCTTTATATTAAGCCCATATCAACTTGTGGAACTGAAATTTCATTCCATTCTCTCTTTTATATACAGATTTAAAGGAGTAAGAGATTTAGCCTATTACAAGAGTAACTCCTACCCATATCTTGGATTACAGATGATCAATTTAAGATTTCAACGCAGCAAAGCAGAAACCTGGATTAGTAAAATGATTTTCAGTTCCATTGTCAACGCCATTGAACAAGGATGTTCTCAACTGAAGCCCATTCCTAGAAGAACTATTTGAACAATAATGAAATCCAGCCTGACTCATGTGGCCAAGGAATTTGGGGCAGTGGACATCACTTGGTGCTCATGCCATAAGAAGAGATGAAAACCACAGCAGCTGAAAAGTTAAAAACAAAAACAAACACCCCAGAAGTTTGCTTTCTGCTTGCTAAAAGAACATGATCCTTACAATTTCCTTAAGCTGGCATTAGAAGTTGATATTTGTGTAGATGATATTTCCACAGCAGACGTATTGATAAGACTGGTGTATTTGGCATGCTTCATAAACCAGGTACAGATTCTAAAAGGTGTATGCTTATCCATATAGCTGAGAATTTGCTACCCACTGCAAAAAAAGAACTCTAAGAATGGCTGACTGCTGAAACGGGCACCTTGAAAGTTTTTTCTAAACTTAGAAATGTTAGGGTTTGTTTGTTTATACATTATTTGTGAATTTGCTGCCTGTAAGGGTAGCTTTGTCTCAGTGGAGGTGTCATTTTAGCTGGGGTAGTCTTTCCCACCATAAAAAAAATCCCAGCACAGATTTTCCTGGCAGCCTAGAACAATAATTCCTGGTTAGAGTTTTATCAGAATGCCCAGTAGAACCCCGGTTCTAAATTCTAACTCTGCAACCCACTTTTGAAAACTTTATACAAGTTCCTAGACCACTCTAAGATTCAGTCTCCTCTTCTGTAAAATGGGGATGTGGTTTACTTCACAGGAATAAATGGAATAGGATATAATGAATCCCTGATTATTGAGCTCTGGCTGTCACACCAGCGTGGGGCTAGATGCTTTGCACACCTTATCTCACTGAATCCTTAGAGCAGTGGGTAAGCTGGGATTCAAACACGGGTAATCCAACCGTAGAGCCAGCAGTTTCAAACCCTACACTGAGCTGGACTTGATAAAATATTTACTCTAGGACCTGGCACATAGTAGGCACACAATAAATAGACATTCTCATTTCTGTTTCCTAGTGCTGGTATTTCTACCTTGATTAAAAAAAAAAAAAAGAGTTAAGAGATTCTCATCATTTTTCAGCTTACTTACATATGCAAGTAAGTTGCCCATCTTGAAATGTACAGTATCCTTTTTTATTGTATTTGCTGCATAGAAAACACGGTAAGTTTTTTTCCCCAGCTTTATTGAGATATAATTGACATATAACACTGTGCAAGTTTAAGGTGTACCATGTGTTGATTTGATACATTTATATATTGCAAAATGATTACACTATAAGTTTCATAACTACAGTGTGTCCAAATCCATGCACTTTATGCAGTGCTTTTGGAAGTGCCCTTTACAGAGGAAATGTATTTGCTAACCAAAGTGTAACCAAACTCCTCTGTGCAAATCTACTGGGGAAAAATCTGGACCTACAAAATAAATAAGTACAGGGTGACTATTTTATAGATGCATTCATTGTTTAAAAAAGAGCTACCTTGAAGTCCTTTAAAACAAGAGAGTTCTATCAGCATAAATCTTTTGTCCAAATTTAGGTTTACCTGCATAAAATCCAGAGTAAGAGAGAAAGGAAACAATGTTTCCAAAAAATATATGAAAACAGTTTGTGTTAGTTCTAGGCAATGCTTTGCTGAAGTGTGATGTGTGTGGTAGACCATTTTAAGGTGTTAGATGTCTGCGAAGGTGTCTGGACTATAAAGTGATTACCATGCAGGAAGTCAGGAAGGAGGCACTTGTTTTGAAAACACATGCTGGGGAAGGTTAACGACTGCAGTTCACAAGAAAGCAGGCTGCCCAGTGGAGCAGTGAGTCAAACAGCTAAAATACACAATCCACTGTTGACACTAGGAGATGGCTAATTTCCTGAAAACTCCGTGAAGGATTTTTCAAATCCTGGCATTCAATCATCTGCGCACACAAGAAGTGACTCAAGGGCTCCTGCAAATAAACTTTATTTTGAAATGTGAACAAGACTGTTAAGAATTTCAAAATTACTTAATAAGTTCTACTATTGCCAAGTATGTAAAAGCACACCATATTCTAAGAATATTGGTAGAGGGAAAAATAAAGCACTGTGATATTTATTTTCATAATTACAGTGTGAGATTCACAGCATTTACTCTGTTTTTTTTTCTTTCAATGACATCTGCATTTCTCTGAATATGGAAATCATCGCTGCTGTCTCTCAATGTCCTAGGGATAGCAGAGATCCAACATCAAGAGCTCAAATTTGGCCCATGGACATGTTCTGCTGGCTTGGCACAGAACTGGTTTCTTGTTTCTATTGACTTTTATTTGATTTGTTTCAACTAGTTGATAGAGAGTACAGACAGGAGAAAGAAAGGAAAAGAAAAAGAACCTAGGTTGTTTACAAAGGCACAGAGAGCAGAAGAAGAGAGCCACAGAGAGGCAAGAGGAGACTGCCTGGGCCGGACTAGAGGGAGGATGGGGAAGGGAAGTGGGGCTGCAGCAGGCTTAGTAGGACTGAAGGGTCGGGGGGACTGCCCAGAGGTCTGGTTAAACTTTTATGATCAGGAAGAGGGAAACTGCAATAAGGGAATAATGCTAGATGCTAAGAGGACAGAACTAAAGATATAAAGGTTACTAGCTCTGGCCACAGCTAAAAACTGCAGCCCTGTCAGCTTTTTGTTTTCCAAAATTCCACTTCATAAAATGGGCAAAGAGCAAGGCACCCAACTCATCAAGTGAGCCAAACCTGGGCTGTTAATCTATGTGTACGATGCACGACAGAGGCTAGTCCCTCAAAAGTTCCTAAGCAGAAACCATTGCAAGTCACATCTTTGAGTCTCCAAAGAAACAACTAAACTGGGGGGGACGGGGGGGAATGGAAACAATTGCTTCAAGTCTTTTTTTTTTTTTTTTGCGGTACGCGGGCCTCTCAACTACTGCGCCACCAGGGAAGCCCGCTGCAAGTCTTTTTATATATATATAACATTACATATGTATGTATAAAATAATGCATCCTAGTGAATATCAAAAGAAACACATACATGTCTTTCTATTAACATGAGGCCCAGATTTTCCCCCACTTTTATTCAATATTGAAAACAGATTCCAGCCTCACACCTTTCATAAATCTTCTTGAGTATAAAATACAAACGTTATAGAAACATTGAAAAATCAGTTAGTTTACTGTTGTCCTAGAAGAAGGAAAGTGATCTCAAGTCAAACAATGGAAAATTTCTTTTCCTGCCCGGAGAGAGAGGCCATGACATGGATGGGAGAGTGGCCGTGGACTTTGGGGTCAGGAAGTATTGGGTTTGACACTGCTGCTAGTTCTTACTGGCTGTGTGTCTTGGGCAACTTATTTTAACTTTCTGAGTCTCCATTTCCTCCCCTTTGAAATGGAGATAATAACACATACCTCACAGAGTTTCCCAGTGTTTGACTTGAGATGGAACATCATTTCGTTTACCATCATGAGGAAAATTCAGGAATTGCCAGCAAATAATATTTGACTCACTCATTAAAGTTTCTGGCAGCTTTTCAACATTCAATTTTTGGCTGCCCTAGAGTTTTAGAATTTACATCTAGTTCTTTTTTAAAAAACAGCTTTATTGAGGTATAATTTACATACCATAAAATTCACATAATTTAAATGTATGATTCAATAAATTTTTAATAAATTTACGGGATACAATTCACACAACAATCTAATATTAGAATATTTCTACCACTTTAGGAAAAAAAAAAAAAACTTTTGCCTATTTGCAATCACTCTCCAAACCTACCATGAGATCCAGGGATCCACTTACTTATCTTGTCCTTTTAAAACTAAAATATACTTCCTCTTCTTATGAGTAGTTTTAGTATTTAGATATGTCATTAAATTAGAGCAAGGAGAAGGGAGAGTTTATAAATGTTTGATTTTAAAATGCATTAATACTGGAACAGAACCTAGTTATTGTTGGAACTTTTGGGCTTTGTGGTCAGTCCTGTGCCTCTCACTTCCTACCTAGCTTAGCTGTCCATTCACTGGACACTGACTATCTGTCAGCGGCAACAACGTGAGAGGAGAGCCGCTTAACTTTTCTGCGATTCTATCCTCATCGGCAAAATAGGAATGAACCCTTCAGGGTTATTTTGGAGAATTACTAAGATGCCATAGTATAGCATAGCATACAATCACAGTAATGGCACAAACAAAACCAGTGTTGTCCAAGAGAACTTTCTGCAATGATGGATATTCTGTATGGGTGCTAGCCACATGTGGTTATGGAGCACTTGAAATGTGCCTGGCCAGACGGGAGAACTGAACTTATCATTTAATTTTTACATGTTTAAAATTTTATTTCACTTTAATTTAAAGGCAGACACCCACATGTTAACTAGTAGCTACCACATGGGGCTGTGCAGTGGTACATACTCCAAATGTCAGCCCTTCCAGATCAGACAAGTGAATGTTAAACTTGAGGTAAATCTGGTATTTTAATAGTTGCATTAAGTGGACTAAGTGAAAGTGGAATGTCCAGAGACACATATCACTCCCAATGGATGTGAGCTTGTTTCTTTCCACTGAGTTTGCAATGACAGGACGATGCACTTTTCCACAATGTAGAAGGAACACAGCTCTTTCTTGATTACTTTCCCAGATTTCCCAGGGTAGATAGGTAAAGAGCCCCCTCGTGAGGCTGCCCTAGACAAAATGGTCTCGTAGGCAACATGTATCTTTACAGGATAGTCCTTCACTTTCTTGCAGATGCTTTCTTCTCCTCCACCCCCTTCACCAAACATGTCCAGAGATCTTTGCAAGGGCCCCCACCCAGCCTAGCAGGGTCCAGGCTATGTCTCCAAGTAGATACGCCTGGGCAGTGTCTAGAACATAGCAGAACCTCAACTTCGTTGAAAGAAAAACACTCTCGCTCCCATTAAAATCTATTCTTTGTTGCATGATTTCAAGTTCTTCTAGGGTGGTTGGTTAATTGATCAAGGTTTATGCTAACCAGGTGTGATGTTGTTAGCAGACCTACCCCCCATAACATGAGTTTTTGTGTTTTTTTAGAATTATGGTTTTCAGTGCCCTAATCCAGAGCACTGGATAATGTGTACATTATCAGCACTTTGGCAGAACAAGGAACTTTTGAAAGTTCCTGAGGCAAAAGTTCCTTTTGCCTCAGAGATGACAACTTAACTTTGCTCTAAGGTACCTTATACCGTGTCTTGTAAACAGAAGGTCTTCAAATATGTTGGTTGAAAGAATAAGGCAAGCTCTGCAGCCCACTTTTATTGGATAGAAGACCAGCAACTAATCCGACTAAGCTCCGATTTTAGGCTTCAAAGAGCAGTCAATGGCAGCAGAGGAATATGTTCAGAAAAGGCCATAAACGGAAAGGAAAAAGAATGAATGCTTACTCATCCCTTACTTTATGTGAGTCACTAACTTATGAACTTTAGATTATCACATCAACACTACAAAGTAGGTTACGATTATCCCCATTTTATAGATGAGGCATCTGAGGCTCAAACAGGCAATAAGAACTTCCCTCCATGTCACTATCATAGGGCACATTGCAGGGTGCAGGAGTATGGGCAGAATCTTTCTTTAAATTTCCTCTACAAAATGTGGGGCAAACTTACATTAAAAAGTCAAATATTTTAGTCGCCTTCACTAAAAGAAAACAACATTCTGCAATATTTTGTTAACACAGATCATATACCAAAATCTCACTTGCTAGGAACAATGGATGCAAGTAAAGAAATGACATTCTTAGGGCTTCCCTGGTGGCGCAGTGGTTGAGAGTCGGCCTGTCGATGCAGAGGACACGGGTTCGTGCCCCGGTCCGGGAGGATCCCACATGCCGCGGGGCGGCTGGGCCCGTGAGCCATGGCCGCTGAGCCTGCGCGTCCGGAGCCTGTGCTCCGCAATGGGAAGGGCCACAGCGGTGAGAGGCCCGTGTACCGCAAAAAAAAAAAAAAAAGAAAAGAAATGGCATTCTTAGATCATGGAAAATAAACTGGAGACTGCTTTTCAAAAGACATGTTTGCTATTTCTAACTTCACATGGTAACTCTAGATTATCAAGGTTTTGGTTTGTGAATTTCATTGAGTTTCTGCTTTAATGACAGGATTTTTACTCAGCATTTTAGTTATTGGTAGGAGATTTTAAGGCCCCCTTGAGTTTTCTTTTTCTCTTAAGTGATAACTCCTCCAGTTGTGTTAAACTACTTATTTACAGGTTACTTCTTATCTTATAACCAAATTATAATTATATATCAATATGTAGTTAAAAACAAAATGCAGGATTTGTCTAAATTATCTGACTAGTGGAATCCAAATTAATGGGTTCTATTATAACTGTTTTTACATAATTAATTTAAAAGGAAGTAATATTATTTAGAAAACTTAGCCAACCTATCATTCTTGTTATGTTGACTAGTTTGGCAACTGCTGCAATTGCCTGGTTTCGGATAGGTATTTTTCTTTTTTTTTGCATTTTTTCTTTGACTTTTATTGAGTATAATTGACATACAGCACTGTATAAATTTAAGGTGTACAGCATAATGATTTGACTTACATATATCACAAAATGATAGATAGGTATTTCTTTTCATTGGTAGTCCAAGGAGACCCATCAGTGGCGATACAATAACAGCAGAAAAGTTTCAATTGGCCTCATAAGTATAAAGAGGGAGGTGACAAAAAGGCCCAGATGGAGATGAAAAGGAAATCTGTGTCAGTCATGGCCATTTAGCAGCTTGTGGGAAAGGAGAAGCTGCAATGTGGGGCTAACAGCAGATGTGCAAGTTAAATCAGTTGGTGATGTTCGTAACGGGGGCAGATTCCTCTTAGCTTGGGCTACTGTGAGGATTGCAGTTTCATATGGTTCAGCCTGATACACAGGGGGAAGAACAAAAGATAAAGATTACTTTATATGGATCCTATTTCACCAAACTGCTCTGATAATCAGTGCATGGGATCATACAAGTATGTAAGAAGTGCTACATCAATGAACACAATTAGTAATCAATCAAAACCCCCTGTGAGACTAAAGGGCAACAGAAGTTGAAAAAAGTCATGATCACGGGCTTCCCTGGTGGCGCAGTGGTTGAGAGTCCGCCTGCTGACGCAGGGGACACGGGTTCGTGACCCGGTCCGGGAAGATCCCAAGTGCCGCGGAGCGGCTGGGCCCGTGAGCCATGTTCACTGAGCCTGCGCGTCCGGAGCCTGTGCTCCGCAACAGGAGAGGCCACAGCAGTGAGAGGCCCGCGTACCGCAAAAAAAAAAAAAAAAGTCATGATCACGTTTTGCATACAATAAGAATGTTATTTTAATGGGACGGATGATGAGATTATGGAGCTCACTCTCCTTCTGGGAAAGGGAAAGTGACTGCCTGCTGGGAGAAGGTGGCTTCAAGCAGTCAAGCTTTACTTTGTACAGGTCACAGAACAACATCATGGGACACTGAGCAGCCACCCCCGGAACCAGCGCTGCCTGCTCAGAACCAAGAGCTTCTGACCAACCCATGGGACACAGGTGAGTGTCTGGGCAGCTACACATGGCCGATCCCAGCACCGGCACCTGCAAGCAGCAGCCACAGCATGCGGTCGTCATGCCAGGGTGGCGGCTCAAGCTGCACTAATCTAGTTTCAGCAGAGATGTTAAAAAGGAAATGAATATATTTGCTCAGAAAACCCTGAATGTGCCGCTGGTAGCTGCAGAACTGCATAGTGATAAGGCAACTGATGGTTTCTTGTAAATGTGGGCGTCTGTGACCCTTCTGGAAAAGGGATTGACTGACACTTCACATACCCCCAGAGTAGTTTACAAAGTAGCCCACAAAACACTACTTTTATGTTGTGGTCTATTTTCTTGAGAGTCATATTAGAGACCTGATAACAGTAAATATGTTTCTCCCAAAAGCAGCTCCAGGCAATTACTTGTATCTAAAAAAAATTTTTTTAAAGACTTTTCCTTCTGTCATATAAAGGGAGGAATAATATAGGTTGCTTTAGAAGAAAGTAAGGGAAGGACTTGAACCTCTCCTGTATCATTTCTGTAGCCTCAGAAATGGTTTGATGAAAAATTATCCTTCACTCTTTGAACATATTTTGTATTCATAACGTTTCTCATTAAAGGGATGCATATTGACTGCATCGAGAACAGAAACCCTTCCCCAGAGATGGCTGCAGATGAGACGGAAGCCAAAATGAAGCATCTACTTCATTTCAGGCAGAGATCATGTCTTCCCGACTTTTGTTGTCCTCAGAGCCCCCAGCACAGAGCTTTGCACCTCAGAGGAGTTCAAAACTATTTACTAAATGAAAAAGTGAATAAGGAGGTTTCAAGGGAGGAAGAGAAACACAAATGGACTGCCCGATAATGCCCAGACTTCACCCAAAGGGAGTATACGCTTTGGGTTTCCAGATGTTGCTGGAAACCATGTTGGAAGGAAGAGTGAGCACCAACGTTAACTTGACAAAATGATATGAAAGTGATTTGGAAAACTTAATATTCAAAAATCTCTCAGAAAAAATGTTAAAAAAAGAATAAAGAAGGAGAATTAACCTTTTTTAAAATAGATATTAAAACATTATAAAACTGCAGAAATTAAAAAGACCAAAAGACAGCCCTCAGAATGGGAGAAAATATTTGCAAACAAATCAGTGGACAAAAGGTTAATTTCCAAAATTTATAAGCAGCTCATGCAGCTCAATAGCAAATAAACAAACAACCCAATCCAAAAATGGGCAGAAGACTTAAATAGACATTTCTCCAAAGAAGATATACAGACTGCCAACAAACACATGAAAGAATGCTCAACATCATTAATCATTAGAGAAATGCAAATCAAAACTACAATGAGATATCATCTCACACCAGTCAGAATGGCCATCATCAAGAAATCTAGAAACAATAAATGCTGGAGAGGGTGTGGAGAAAAGGGAACACTCTTGCACTGCTGGTGGGAATGTGAATTGGTACAGCCACTATGGAGAACAGTATGGAGGTTCCTTAAAAAACTACAAATAGAACTACCATATGACCCAGCAATCCCACTACTAGGCGTATACCCTGAGAAAACCATAATTCAAAAAGAGACATGTACCAAAATGTTCATTGCAGCTCTATTCACAATAGCCCGGAGATGGAAACAACCTAAGTGTCCATCATCGGATGAATGGATAAAGAAGATGTGGCACATATATACAATGGAATATTACTCAGCCATAAAAAGAAACGAAACTGAGCTATTTGTAATGAGGTGGATAGACCTAGAGTCTGTCATACAGAGTGAAGTAAGTCAGAAAGAGAAAGACAAATACCGTATGCTAACACATATATATGGAATTTAAGGAAAAAAATGTCATAAAGAACTTAGGGGTAAAACAGGAATAGAGACACAGACCTACTGGGGGTGGGCTTGGGGATATGGGGGGGGTGGGCTGTGACGGGGCGGGGGAGAGGCATGGACGTGTATACACTGCCGGGCGTGGGGTGGATGGATGGTGGGGGGTGACCGTGTGGCGCGGGGGGATCGGCTCGGTGCTTTGTGGCCGCCTGGAGGGGTGGGATGGGGAGGGTGGGAGGGAGGGAGACGCAGGAGGGAGGGGATGTGGGAACAGATGTATATGTATGACTGATTCACTTTGTTGTAAAGCAGAGACTAATAAAAAAAATGTTTGGTTCTAGCACAGATCAAAGAAATAAGAGTCCACAAATCAACCCCTATATATTGATAATTAATATTTAACAGGGGGACTTCCCTGGTGGCGCAGTGGTTAAGAACCTGTCTGCCAATGCAGGGGACACGAGTTCGAGACCTGGTCTGGGAAGATCCCACATGCCACGGAGCAACTAAGCCCACGCGTCACAACTACTGAGCCTGTGCTCTAGAGCCCGTGAGCCACAACTACTGAGCCCACGTGCCACAACTACTGAAGCCCATGTGCCTAGAGCCTGTGCTCCACAACAAGGGAAGCCACCGGAATGAGAAGCCCGTGCACGGCAACAAAGAGTAGCCCCCGCTCGCCACAACTAGAGAAAGCCCACATGTATCAACAAAGACCCAATGAAGCCAAAAATAAATAAATATAAATTTAAAAAACTGGAAACATTTCAAATCAATGGAAAAAGAGTGATTATTCAATAAACAATGTTAGGAAAGTTAGCTGGCTGATTGGGGGAAAAAAGGTAGCTCTCTATTTAATTTCTTATACAAAAATAAATTGCAGATGAAGATATTTAAAGGCAAAATTATATAGATATATCATTATGTATTTCTTACATATATACATATATTTATACTAGCACTAGCAGAAACTATGGCTATAGTTTTTTTTTTTTTTTTTTTAATGTGGTACGCAGGCCTCTCACTGTTGTGGTCTCCCCCGTTGCGGAGCACAGGCTCCGGATGCGCAAGCTCAGCGGCCATGGCTCATGGGCCTAGCCGCTCCGCGGCATGTGGGATCTTCCCAGACCAGGGCATGAACCTGTGTCCCCTGCATCGGCAGGTGGACTCTCAACCACTGCGCCACCAGGGAAGCCCATGGCTATAGTTTTAATGTAGCATGCCAAAATGTTCAGAAGCTATGAAAAGACTGATTAATTTGACTACATAAAAAATTTAAATATTTATCTGGGAAAAAAAATACAAAAATGCAAATGACAGAAAAAGAAAAAATTGTCACATAAGTGACCTGGGCTTAATGTTCTTCATATTCAAAGACCACTAATGAAGTAATAAGAAAAAGATGAACAACCTACCTCTTCACCCACCAATATGGCAAAAAAATAAAAAGTCAGGAAACAGAAAAAGGAACAAGAATGTACACTGAACACATAAAAAGGGCTTCAGTCTCTTTCCTACATAAAGAAATATAACTTAAAATATGATACTACTTTCACTGATTAGATCAAAACATTTGATAATACCCCGTACTAGTGAGGGTACATATGTTGGTATGAGTGTAAGTTGGTTTTATATTTCTGGAGGTAATTAGGTAAAAACAATCAAAATAAAACAGACATAAATTTTAACCAAACCATTCTACCTGAAGAAATTGACCCTAGAAATAT
This sequence comes from Mesoplodon mirus, assembly GCF_964341445.2. Lineage (NCBI taxonomy): Eukaryota > Metazoa > Chordata > Mammalia > Artiodactyla > Ziphiidae > Mesoplodon > Mesoplodon mirus. The sequence goes on from NC_138984.1 coordinate 68,573,951, forward strand.
ACCTATATCAGATATGTATATATAAATGTATATACAAGAATATTCACTGCAATATTGCATATGATAGCAAAAAAATCATAAAAACCTAAATGTTAGCCATAGAAGACATGTTTTTAAAAGTAGGGTGTATTCACACATAGAATAGTACGTAAACACTAAAAAGCATGACATAGACCTCTAAGTAAGTATACGTAAAATTATGTCACAAGATCAAATGGTAAAATAATCTGACATGTTGTTTTAAAATTGTGTTAAAATAAATGAGTCTCTATATAATACATATATATGTATGCACACACACACACACACACACACAGGAAGAGGAAAACAAACTTTCATTTATTACACTTTATATCTTTCTGTAGAGTTTGAATTTTTACCTTGAGAAATTAAAAAAACACTAATATTATGTATATAGATATTCACATTTATATACAGAATGTGTACACTTTTTAAAGAGTTATGTAGCTTGAAAATAAATATGTACTTCTTTTTACAGAGTTATGTAGCTTGAAATTACGTGCCTTAACCTCAAATGATGATTTTGATAGGTGTGGTTAGTGTTAACCACTTTTATTAATTGTGGTCTTCGGAAATGAATATTCCCTCTGAAAGGGCTAGGGGCCCCAACAAAGGCTAGGTTAGCGTGAGTTTTTCTCTTTGACCACTAATCTCCTAAATTTGTGAAGCTTGTAGGTCTTAAGTTAAAAACAAGATGATGCAACTTAATGTAGTAGTTTAAATTTAGGTATAAATGCTATTTTTGAATTGTAAGACAGTGACTGAATTGAGAGTATATGAGAGGTCTGGTGGGTCCCTTATGCACATGTAGCTACCCCTAGTTACCTCCAAAGAAGGAATCCTCCAGCATCTCACTGTCACGAGACCTGTACTCCAGGCTGCTATATTCTTTACAAACTTGCTATCCCTCCTTTGCTCCTTGGGGCCTTGACAGCGACTACACAGTGCCCAGCCCTCCCCATCAGCATCGATCAACTTTATATGGAATCTGGAGTGGTGAAAGCAATAACCTTCCCTGGGTAGTATCCTTCCTCCCCAGTGGGTTCAGAAGTGGGGAATGAAAACAAGACTTGTTTTTTTGACTCCCATCGGATAATTGTGTTGGAGCTTGTTAGATTAGAGGAAATTCTTAGTTCAACCTTTGGAACTAGGAAATGAGGTTTTAATCAGAATAAAACAGCACTTTACAGACGTTATCTAAACGTCACCATAAAAACGTTAAGACGTGGAGCTCATTATCCTCACTGAAGTAACCAAGATTCAGGAGAAACCAATAATCTGCCCAAGGTCATACAGCTGGCCAAGTATGGTGAACTCTGATCTCACTGACTCAAAAGCCCTTGCTAATAGCTAATAACTAAGCCCAGTTGAGGTGCTGGTAGACACTGCTGGATGAGCAGATCACTAAGGCTTCAGGCTTAAAAACACTAGAATCTCTCTCTCTCTCTGCATTTAGAATGAACTAACAAGTACTAACCATGCTATGTTTTCCCCAGTAAATGATCTTGATTTCTCTCCAAAGCTCTTTTGAGCCCTCACAGACAGGTCAGGCTGCATGCCCTAAGTCACCCAACCATCAGCTAATGAAGCCAAGAATTGCATTTCAGGTCAGAGCATCTCTTGAATGATCTCTAAGATTCTTCTGAGATCTGTTCTTAAAGATGTCTTCAAAGTGCCAGGAGTTAGGTCTTCAAGTACATGGTGATAGAGTATTCATTTGAATTCACATCAAAATACATGCAATCAACTATTCCTAAGGATGGGTCTATCAAACTTCCAGGTTTTCTCTTCCCTTCCTTCAGGCCTATCCATTAGCCCACTACTATATCCAAAGTGGTCAGAGAAGAAATCCACACCTGCTTTTTTGTTGTTGTTGGAAACTTTTGGACCAAACGAAAAAGAAAAAAAGTTGAGATAAAATTATTGATTAGAATGAGTCTGGGAGAACTCATCAACAAAAAGAGTGAAAGGACTCAAATCAATAAAATTAGAAATGAAAGAGGAGAAGTTACAACGGACACCGCAGAAATACAAAGCATCATAAGAGACAAGCAACTCCATGTTGAGTTGCAGAAATACAAAGCATCATAAGAGACAAGCAACTCCATGCCAATAAAATGGACAACTTGGAAGAAATGGATGAATTCTTAGAAAGGTATAACCTTCCAAGATTGAACCAGGAAGAAATAGAAAATATGAACAGACTAATCACAAGTAATGAAATTTAAACTGTAATGAAAAATCTTCCAACAAACAAAAGTCCAGGACCAGACGGCCTCACAGGTGAATTCTTTCAAACATTTAGAGAAGAGCTAACACCCATCCTTCTCAAACTCTTCCAAAAAATTGCAGAGGAAGCAACACTCCCAAACTCATTCTATGAGGCCACCATCACACTGATACCAAAACCAGACAAACATACTACAAAAAAAGAAAATTCCAGACCAATATCACTGATGAATATAGATGCAAAATCCTCAACAAAATACTAGCAAACAGAATCCAACAACACATGAAAAGGATCATACACCATGATCAAGTGGGATTTATCCCAGGGATGCAAGGATTCTTCAATATATGCAAATCAATCAATGTGATACACCATGTTAAAAAACTGAAGAATAAAAACCATATGATCATTTCAATAGGGGCAGAAAAAGCTTCTGACAAAATTCAACACCCATTTATGATAAACACTCTCCAGAAAGTGGGCATAGAGGGAACCTACCACAACATAATGAAGGCCATATATGACAAACCCACAGCAAACATCATTCTCAATGGTGAAAAACTGAAAGCATTTCCTCTAAGATCAGGAACAAGACAAGGATGTTCACTCTCACCACTACTATTCAACATAGTTTTGGAAGTCTTAGCCAAGGCAATCAGAGAAGAAAAAGAAATAAAAGGAATACAAATTGGAAAGAAGAAGTAAAAGTTTCACTGTTTGCAGATGACATAATACTATACACAGAGAATCCTAAAGATGCCAGCAGAAAACTACTAGAGCTAATCAATGAATCTGGTAAAGTTACAGGATACAAAATTAATGCACAGAAATCTGTTGCATTCCTATACACTAACAACAAAAGATCAGAAAGAGAAATTAAGGAAACAATCCCACTCACCAATGCAGCAAAAAGAATAAAATACCTAGGAATAAACCTACCTAAGGAGGTAAAAGACCTGTACTCAGAAAACTGTAAGACACTGATGAAAGAAATCAAAAATGACACAAACAGATAGAGAGATATACCATGCTCTTGGATTGGAAGAATCAATATTGTGAAAATGACTATACTACACAAAGCAATCTACAGATTCAATGCAATCCCTATCAAATTACCAGTGGCATTTTTTACAGAACTAGAACAAAAAATCTTAAAATTTGTATGGAGACACAAAAGACCTCGAATAGCCAAAGCAATCTTGAGGGAAAAAAACAGAGCTGGAGGAATCAGACTCCCTGACTTCAGACTATATCACAAAGCTACAGTAATCAAGTCAGTATGGTACTGACACAAAAACAGAAATATAGGTCAATGGAACAGGAGAGAAAGCCCAGAGATAAACCCATGCACCTATGGTCACCTAATCTATGACAAAGGAGGCCAGAATATACAATGGAGCAAAGATAGCCTCTTCAATAAGTGGTGCTGGGAAAACTGGACAGCTACATGTAAAAGGATGAAATTAGAACACTCCCTAACACCATACACCAAAATAAACTCAAAATGGATTCAAGACCTAAATGTAAGACCAGACACTATAAAATTCTTAGAGGAAAACATAGGAAGAACACTCTTTGACGTAAGTCACAGCAAGATCTTTTTTGACCCACCTCCTAGAGTAATGGAAATAAAAACAAAAGTAAACAAATGGGACGTAATGAAACTTAAAAGCTTTTGCAAAGCAAAGGAAACTATAAACAAGACGAAAAGACAACCCTCAGAATGGGAGAAAATATTTGCAAACAAATCAGTGGACAAAAGGTTAATTTCCAAAATATATAAACAGCTCATGCAGCTCAATATTACAAAAGCAAACAACCCAATCCAAAAATGGGCATAAGACCTAAATAGACATTTCTCCAAAGAAGACATACAGATGGCCAAGAGGCATGAAAAGCTGCTCAACATCATTATTAGAGAAATGCAAATCAAAACTACAATGAGGTATCACCTCACACCAGATAGAATGGGCATCAACAGAAAATCTATAAATGCTGGAGAGGGTGTGAAGAAAAGGGAACCCTCTTGCACTGCTGGTGGGAATGTAAATTTATAGAGCCACTATAGAGAACACTATGGAGGTTACTTAAAAACTAAAAATAGAATCACCATATAACCCAGTAATCCCACTACCGGGCATATACACAGAGAAAACTATAATTCAAAAAGACACATGCACCCCAATGTTCATCACAGCACTATGGAAGCAACCTAAATGCCCATCAACAGACAAATGGATAAAGAAGATGTGGTACATATATACAATGGAATATTACTCAGTCTTAAAAAGGAACGAAATTAGGTCGTTTGTAGAGACGTGGATGGACCTAGAGACCGTCATACAAAGTGAAGTAAGTCAGAAAGAGAAAAACAAATAACGTATATTAATGCATATATGTGCAATCTAGAAAAATGGTACAGATGAACTTGTTTGCAAGGCAGAAATAGAGAGACACAGACATAGAGAACAAACATATGGACAGCAAGGGAGGAAAAGGGGATGGGGGTGGGATGAACTGGTAGGTTCGGATTGACATATACACTAATATGTATAAAATAGATAACTAATAAGAGCCTGCTGTATAAAAAATTAAATTAAATTAAAAAAAAGAATGAGTCTGGGAGAGATACTATGATTTAATTTACTTGAATCACCTTTATTTTTCATTAGGAAACATAAGAAGAGGCAGTGATTATTCGTATGAGAGATGGAAAAAATAAGCAGTTCAGAGATGGGCTTTGAAACTAGACTTAGGTTGGAATCCTAAGACTGCCATTTACTAGGTATTTGCTTTTGGACAAGACACCTAATCTTTCTCTGCTCAGTCAACTTTCTGAAGAGAAGCATATTAACCTAACCCATAGAAGTGCTGTGAAGATTGTGCACTCAGAACAGTGTAAGCACTCAGCAGAGGTATCACTCCATACTGGTTAGCAAGCACACTTCCGTTGATGACTTTTTTTTTTTTTTTTTTTTTTTTTGCGGTACGCGGGCCTCTCACTGTTGTGGCCTCTCCCGCTGCGGAGCACAGGCTCCGGACGCGCAGGCTCAGCGTCCATGGCTCACGGGCCCAGCCACTCCACGGCATGTGGGATCTTCCTGGACCGGGGCACGAACCTGTGTCCCCTGCATCGGCAGGTGGACTCTCAACCACTGCGCCACCAGGGAAGCCCCATATTTGCTATTTTTAACCCCCCTCTTAAAAAAATGCATAGAGATGTAAAGCTTAAATTCATCAAAATGAGGCAGAATTAAAGGCTCTAGTAAGAACTTTGATTGGGACAATTAAAGGTATTGGCTAAAAAGAAATTGAGAAATCAGGGTGGCTTTAGCTCTCCATATTTTTTCTGCGTGCAAAAGCTGTGTTCACTCAGGAGGCATTCCCTCTTCGGGAATAATGCGAAGACAGTCAGTTTTGGGTTTTGGTCAGACAGCTGCATGAAGAAGACTGCTGTCATTCGCATGTGGGGATGACGCCCTTGACCCACTCTCTACCCTGAATTGCATGGCAGCTCTAAGGGACTTGCCCACCAACCAAGGCTGATGTGGTAGTCCTCCTCTTGAAGACTCCAGTGCCTTCATCAAGACAGCTGGGGCTAGGGGCAGTCACCAGTCCCAGAGCACAGGCATGTCCTTTACTAACCCACCCACGCCCTGGGTTTCACGGCCAGCACCATCAACAAAACGAGCCAATCCATCAGAAACTTTTAGAACCCTAAACAGGTTCAAAGAGACATGACACTCTTTTCCCTTCCAAAAGCAGCATATGGGCTCTCTGGTCACAGAGTGTGCCCTCCTGTCTTTTCAATGAGGAAAATAAGGCAGCAGTTGCTTTACTTAGCTATATTTTGTGGGGTTTTTTTTAGTTTCTCACTCTTTTTGCCTCCTTGAAATACATGCTTAAAAAATGAAAACACTCCCATTTTAAAGCTCTAGTGAATTTAAAAATAGGTCTTTTGTTATCGCTCTTACTCTGCATCTTGATAGATAAAGAAAAAATTCATGAAACATACACATAGATAATTCAAATGGCTGGGTTTGAAATAAACAAATATTTGAGTACCATAGTCTTATCATCTCTATTGTTAGGTGCTGAAGCTGAGCAGGACCCTGTGGGGCCCTCCTGGGTACAAAAGCCTTTCCCATGTGTCCCCTATGTCTTATTTGTAGGAAAAAGGTTTCAGCCTCCTAGACCTTCCCTGAGTTCTAAAGGGCTGATTCAAACAATTACTAATTAAGGAATGCATTACTAGTGAGGGAACACAGAAGCAAAGGAAAGGCAGTCAAGAAACAGCAATGGGGCAAGGTCCTCATTTCTGGTCAAGGGATACACATAATAATCTGATATGTATCTTTGAGTTCTTCTACAGCCTAAGGCTCCCACCCAGGTAGAGGACTGTAACTTCAGGCTGAGCATAAGCAGTGGACCCCAAACTGGCTGGAACCAAAAGGCTGATGATTGAGATTCCTGGCACACCACCCTGTTACTTCACCACCAACCAATCAGAGGAAGATCAGATGCCTTGCAGCCCTCCCCGCAAATTCTGCCTATTAAAACTCTTCCTCGAAAACCATCAAGGAGTTTGGGCTTTTTGAGCATGAGCTGCCTGTTCTTCTTGCATGGTCCTTGCAATAAGCCTTTCTCTGCTCCAAATTCTGACATTTTGGTTTGTTGGGCCTCACTGTATGTCAGGCACACGAACTTGGGTTCGACAACAATGTGACGGTTATAGAGCGAAACCCAAATCTGGGTGAAGAGCCTGAGAAGAGAAGTAGGCAGTTCACACCAAAACACAAGACACCAACGTTCATTCAGGGGGAAAGCTTTTCTCTCATTGGGTGCATCCTAAAAGCTCTTCTCCTGCCCCCAGTATTTCAGAGTATATAAAACTCCTTCCGTGTTGCCAAAACGAAGCTCAGAGAGACCCACACTGCAGAAGAGGACGACCCTGAGAACCACAGGCAGCACCGGGCAGGCTGAGGAGAAGGAGCTTCCATCTTCCCAGCGCTGCGTGTACCATGTACCTATGCACTAGGCAACTGGAACAGGGGAGACACTCGAGAAATTCAGTTCAGGGAGACTGAGTACCACAATGCAGAATCCAGGGCAAATGCATACACAACACTAAGAGTTCTCTGCCTAAAAACAGGCAGAGAATAAAAAGACTTTGGATGAGGAAGGTGGAGGTGGAGGTGGCCTAAGAAACAACAGTCCTGGGCCAGTGAACAGTGCTGCAGGAGGGCCCTGGAAAGAAAGGGCCAGAGACATTTTCCTTCTGTTCTCCAGGGGGAGGGCCCTCCCAACACCCAGCGACAAAGGATTCAACAGCCTTGGCAGGGTCTGTATGGATTACTGCATGCACAGTAGTGAAATCATGCCTAACTGCTTGGTTAAATATATATATGTCGGGCTTCCCTGGTGGCGCAGTGGTTGAGACTCTGCCTGCCAATGTAGGGGACACGGGTTTGAGCCCTGGTCTGGGAAGATCCCACATGCCGCGGAGCAACTGGGCCCGTGAGCCACAATTACTGAGCCTGCGCGTCTGGAGCCTGTGCTCCGCAACAAGAGAGGTCGCGATAGTGAGAGTCCCGCACACCGCAATGAAGAGTGGCCCCCGCTTGCCACAACTAGAGAAAGCCCTCGCACAGAAACGAAGACCCAACACAGCCATAAATAAATAAATAAATTTAAATCATATGGGCTTCTAAGAAGACCTCTGCTTAAAAAATAAATAAATAATATATATATATATGTATATAGATATATATACTTTTCTATTTGAACCAGGTGAATCTAACTGATAACTGTTCCCAGGGTCCAGGTATCCCAAGAGGACAGAGCAGGTAAGTGGCCCTCTGCACACCAACCACACTTGGAGGTGCCGAACAACGAACGATAGTTCACGTCTGGTTGTCTCCCATCCAGTATGGGATTCAAACTGACAAATACTTGTTGAAAAATTAGTATGGATGAGACCTGTGCTAAGTGCAGTGGTAGCATGAAGGTGAATAAGACGCAGTCCTTGCATAACAGGGGCTCATAATCTGCTAGGGGAGACAGGTCTGCAAACAACCACATTATGAAGGAGAGCATGAGAAGTGCTCTAACAGAAATGCAAACGCAACTATGAATAGGAGAGGATAGATTAATTCTGTCTGGGGGAATAGAAAATCTTTGGGAGAAGGTGAAGGGTGTTAAACAAGCAGGGCTGTCAGGAATAGGTTGTACAGCATGTCATCAAGAGAGGGCATTCCAGAGGCTTCCCTGGTGGCGCAGTGGTTGAGAGTCCGCCTGCCGGCGCAGGGGACACGGGTTCGTGCCCCGGTCCAGGAAGATCCCACATGCCGCGGAGCGGCTGGGCCCGTGAGCCATGGCCGCTGAGCCTGCGCGTCCGGAGCCTGTGCTCCGCAACGGGAGAGGCCACAACAGTGAGAGGCCCGCCTACAGCAAAAAAAAAAAAAAAAAAAAAAAAGAGAGAGAGGGCATTCCAGGCAGGGAGGAAAGCAAAGCCAAAGAGCAGGAAAATAAAGGAAATGTTTGGAGAAGGATGAATTTTGACAAGTCTGTTGTCAGTATTGGGGTGGGAGTTGTGGTGGATACCAAAGATATAAAAGGCATGTTTCATGCCTTTAAACGGCTTACAATCAAATTGAGGAGATGAGATATGTGCTCATGAAACAAAGCAATTCAGTGCTAGAACTATGTTATTTAATAAAAGCAATGAGGAGTTTGGGATTAATATATATAGCAGTGGGATTCATATATACACAGTACTATATATAAAATAGATAAACAACAAGTATAGCACAGGGAACTCTACTCAATATTTTGTAATAATCTATAAGGGAAAAGAATCTGAAAAAGAATATACATATATATATATATATATATATATATATATATATATAACTGAATCACTTTCCTGTACACCTGAAACTAACACAGCATTGTAAATCAACTATACTTGAATTAAAAAAATAAAAATAAAAGAGAGAAGTGAGAGAGAAAAAGAAAAGCAATGAGGGCTACTAGCTTTAGAGTTGAAAGAAGGCAGAGTTCAGAAAACTGTAGCTGAGACATTTCAAAAAAAAGGCAACGGCATCGGTTTGCAGGGCAGAAATAAGAGACACAGGTGTAGAGAACAAACATATGGACACCAAGGGGGGAAAGTGGCGGGGCTGGGGCTGATGGTGGTGTGATGAACTGGGAGATTGGGACCGGCATATATACACCAACATGTATAAAATAGATAACTAATAAGAACCTGCTGTATAAAAAATAAATAAAATAAAATTTAAAAATTAAAAAAGAAAAAAGGCAACGGCAATGTGAACAAAGGCAGCAAGCAGTGCCCTGAGAGGCTCATGCTGAGGAGAGGCTGGAAATAAAATTGTAGAGGGGAGTAAATGCAGAGAACGGCAAAGCGGGAAGCCGGGAGGAGGCGATCGCAGCCCTCCGCAGGGGAGTCGATGGCTGACGCTGCACGTGAGCAGCAGAGTATCAGACGGAAAGGGGGCACTAGGAAGCTCAGTCTGGAAGTGGGAAAGAGTGCAGTCAGAGAGATCGACGGGGAGATAGATAGGAAAATGGAGCACGAAGAGGGAGGAGGCAAAGGCAAACCCAAACACATGTCAAAGGGCAGATTCTAAAAATGGTTGACAGGATATAGGGGATACCTACACTTCACTGACTGCTTAGTGTCTGCTGGGCACTGAATGGGATGGGATGCTGGCTAAGGGTGATCGGAGGTGGGAAAAAACCCACCTCCGATCACCGTAATTTAGTCATTTCAAAAAAAAAAACCCACCTTAATTTAGTCATTTCAACTTGAGGACCAGTAGTTTTCATGGTTTGTTTGGTTTTTTAAAAGCTGTGCTAAATCCATCAAAAAACTATGAGCATTTTATCTATCTTCTGTTCAGCAGAGATGAGGAGAAACAAAAATCAGAGCTCATAAGAGAGAAAATGTAGTAAAGGTGGGAAAGTTTTAAAATATGTCCTTTAACAAATCCAATAAATCCTCATTATTCATATTTTGGAAGAACATTCTTCACCAACTTAAGCTGTGTAGGTTCAAGGCAATACTATCTATAATGTTACAAAATTAAAATTAGTAGATAATCTTTCCTCCAAGAAAACATCACAGAGGATTTAAAAAGGAATGCAGATTGAGTTTTGAAAGTTGCTATTGAAACGTGGTCTGGTACTTGTTGCAGAAGTTATTTATAACCAAAGAGAGCATAAAAACTGGCCATGAGGAACAAGCAAAATACGTGGAGGCTGAGGCTTACACTAATTTTGAGAATAAGAATTTGAGAAACAAGCCTCTCCTGTTAAGCAATTACTGCTTGACTGAACAAATTCCAGGGAAGCTTGGTTTTACTGCAAAATGTATTACTCCCTTACAAAACTGGAACTACGATAGAACCTATCACCGCCTAGTATGAAATGCTGTATACATGCTGCATATGAAGAAAAAATGAAGCTCACACTGTCAGAACACCCAAACTTTACCAGAAAATAAATCACTACACATATTGTCAAAAAGCAGTCCTCATGAGAACAAAGTGGCTGCAGCTGAAGTTGGCAATGTTTTTCTTGGTGGATGACACTATCACTTGTCTTTCAATGAAACGCCAATTTAAATTCACATGAAAACTCTGCAGCAAAAATGCCCCCTGAATGCCCAGGCAAAGTCCCCAGTGTAAGCACTCCTCAAAACATGGAAGGCTGTTTACAATCACCTTCTACCTCAGATGACTACATGAAGAAGGGCTCTTCACAAATATTAGAACCTCGTGCTCTAGACAATAAAAACGAAGTCATCATCTGCCCTGAGATATGTTCTCCTATGGACAATGAGAAGACTATAATTGATTATATTTTGTTTTTTTGCTTCAGCCACCAGGAAACTCAGAGCTAATTTCTAATTCTCCTCTTGGTGTACATCTTCTACCTGAATTTACATTTTCCATGACCCTAATCTGCTTGTTACTAATTTGGGAGGGGGACTTTATATGGTCTTTTAAGTCACCTCAAAATCTCTGCTAGATGAGGTGCAACCAGAAATTAAAAAAAAAAAACTACAATAATTTTCACTGAATTTTAAACTACCATTTGTGATGGGTGAAATTTTCTTCCATTTTCTTTACAGAAGTATTCAGATAGTTTTTTTGAGCCCTTGGTTGCTGCTCTCCACTAACAATTATTAAAATAACTGTTAATAGACTCTCTTTCCAGACAGGAGGTTTTTCAATCCCTCTCTTGCTGTCTGTCCAGGGTCCTGCTAGCCATTTGGAAGTTTCCAAATAAGGAATTCAGTAGTTTACTGGGCCACGGGTTGGCCTAGTTCTGCTCTTGAATGCTGAGTCTGTGATTCATTCAGTATGTTTCTTTGTATATCTACTAAGATTAGGTATAAACATGCATTGAATCAACTCAAAATCTTTGTTCCACTACTCTTTAATTCATCAACATCAAGCTAAAACAAAAATAAGACAGGCTCATCTTTCATCTTTCTCCTCCAACATGCTCCGGCCATAATACGCTTCCAAACCTGCTTCATTCACAGTGTGTGTCCCACAGTAGGCACGCAAAAAACACTTGTTGAATAAGGAGGGGGAACGCCCTAATGCCTCCCTGCCCTTGTACAGGCTGTTGACTCTTATTTGAAAAGCTCCTTTTCTCCTTGTTCATCTGGCAAACTCCATTTCATCCATCCACTGAGTCGTAACTGTTTGTATGTGGAGCTGTCTTCCTTTCTGACAATGACTTCTCAGGGCAGGTACTGCATGTTTTTCATCTTTGTGCCTCCAGCATGGGCTTGGCACATGGCAGATGTCTTATATCTGTAGGACGGAAGGAAGGGAGGGAGGAACATTTCTTTGCACTGCTCTTCAAAAAGAACGTATGGCATTTTACTAGCTACTCAGAGTTGCATTCAGTGGAGAAAAATGCTTGCCTCCAATTTTTCAAAACCACCCCTGCAGAAGCAGATTGAATTTTGTGTTTCACTGAATCCATCCATTCATGATTAATTGGGTAGTTAAGCACATCTAGTTACATGTGCAGCTGGGAATTCCTCCAGCTGTCATTAATTTTAATAAAGATTCAAATCCTCAGTATTTGCTGAAATGGAGCCACTGTTACCCCTTAGCCAATCAAAATAGAGAGACAAACTGTCCATTATTGACAAACAACAGAATAATTTACAAAAACTATAAGTATGTGAACTCCATTTGCCCCTTTGGTTACTGCCATAATAAATGTGATACCATTCAATCTCCTGTTTTCTTCTACTAACCGGTAAAAAAAAAAAAATCCCGCTATATTCCATAAATCAGGGAACCCTGAGACATTCAACATAAAGACAGTAACAATTAGCAACATACTAACGACTGAAATTGAAATAAGTACATCTCTTTGGCTTCCAGGTTTATTAGCCGGGTGGGAAGAGAGGAACTACACCTGATGCCTATGTGGCATCTGGCAAGGAAACATTCTGAAAGGTAATGCGATCTTTTCCAAAAAGAAGAACTAGAATGCTCTCATTTCCCCTCATAGCGTGCAATCAAATAATGAACTGCGAACACGATCCAGCTCATTTTGGCTGTCAGCCTCTCAGCCTGGTTCGAGTGTGTGCCAGGATCGTGTGCTATTAAATGTAACCGAGGCCTGCAGATGAACCTAAAATATCCAACCCATTCTCCAAAGAAGGAGAACACGAAAAGCTCAGCCTCCATGCCTAGTCATTTCTTTCTTCCAAACCACAGTTCTCACCAGCCAGTTGCTTATCACCCACTGTCACTCCATTTGCTAATATACTGTATTATCAATTTACAGTTTCACACATGCCGCAGATAATGCAAAATGCATCTTACTTCCACCTAACACATCTTCCATATGTACACTTGACTTTCAAGCTAAAAATCCAACTCTGCAGCAGAGAGGAATAATTCATAGGCTCAAGAAATGGATAATTTGATCGTCAAGGCCAAGTGTTTGCAGGTCTTGGGTAGATGACTTGTTCTCTTTAATTCAGAGTCCTAAAGAAAATAATACTATGACAGAATGGCCACAAATATGTATATTATACCTGACAATACAGAATGGGGATCAGGTTCCACTTCCTCCTTCAAGTATCAGTTGCCTTATGCCAGGGCAGGGTCTTTAGATAATAAATGATTACTCTTCACATCCCAGGGAAACATCACTGACAGAAGCCTCACCAAGGGAAAGAGAACCAAATGGGACAGGGATCTGAAGAAACTAACCAGAAAGGCCACCCCTGCACTCAAGGAGGGCTAGACGTCAAGAAGCATTCACTGACTGGAAATGGGAATATATCATTTACTGTCTGAAGTAATTTCCTAATGTAATCATTTACAAACAAAGAATACTCAACTTCTTACATCAAGTTCATATTCAACTCAATGGGAGCAAACCCTGATATAGCCAGATCCCCTTAAGTAAAAGGGGTGTTTAGCGAAAACCCTACCTTGGTTTCCTTCTAGCTCTGCATAAACAGCACCTCACTACCTCATTCTATCTTTCTACACACACACACACACACACACACACACACACACACACACACACTATAATCAACCTACTCAGTAGCCACCAGGAGTTGCAGCAGATCCAGAATATAAAAACTGGCTTTTTTCCCCAAATAGTTTAGGGACCCTGTATCAAAAAAGAACTATTCAGATGCATTTTTATCTTAGAAATCCTCAACTCAAGTGTGATCAACAGTGCAAGAACATTTTAAAAGAAGCAATTTATCAGCTTCTTTAAATCAGAACTTTTCATGTTTCATCACATGAGTTTTTAAAATGAGAAGTAATTGAAGACATTGGGTGAAATATTAATAAAGCCAAGAATAAAAGCAGAAGATTTATTTTCACTCTTTTGCAGGGGTAAAAATAATTGTCTGATATTTTATTGTTTGTTTAAGTATTAATAGTAATCATAATTGGGCATCAGCACCCATATAAACATTACAAATAAACCACTGTTTCTAGCTACTAGGGCAGAGGGTAAGAGCCTAAGAGTAATCATTGCATCTATAAAGCCACCAATTCGTTCACGGCAAGAACAGTTCCTTCAGATTAGCCTTACTTTTAGGAAATACCTGAGCCATTGTCATGGATGGGGAATAAAGGGAAGAAGAAATTCTCTAGTCCTTAACTTTCGCTGTCTTACTATTTTCATCTGATTATGATTTAAAGGGTGAAAACTACAGTCTTGTCCAGCAACAGAAGGACCACTCCATGTCGATGGCCCTAAGACAGGCTCCGGTGTATTTCCCCAGCTTCGTCTCTCACCTCTCCCTGTGGCCACCTTCATGCTACGCTGAAAGCTTGTAGCTCCCCAGTTTCCTGAATGCGTCATGTAGACTCCTACCCTGATGTGTCTCTTCAATACTTCCATCCTAATTCCTACTCATCCTGAAAGAAGAGGCGTGTCCCGTGCAGGATGCTTTCTGGGATAACCCCCTGTAGCCCTGCTTAGTGAAAACTGCTGTGTACAATTGTTATCACTGCGCTTAGATTATTTAATCATTATCCCCCTGTGTGTTCCTTCCTCACTGGCTTGTGCCCTCCATACAGGCAGGAACCATGCTTTATTCATCTCTTTTTTTTTTCCCCCGTCAGGGTTAAACTCGGTGCCTGGTTTTATAAATGTTTATTGAATGAGGGAACATGTAAATAAGTAAATAATTATCATAGAGAAGCAGAGAACAGAAGGTAGGAAAAATAGCACAAGCAAGGGCACTAACATATAACTAGATATATTCATTACAGATATAGATGAGCTATAGCCCTAACAATCCTCTGCTGTGTCCTAAAGCTGTACTTTGTTAATATTTTTTCCTTGAATTGGGTCCTTAATATACTGACCATCAAGGAAATAGAAGTAAGCCACCCAAATTATTCTAGAGAAAAATATCCTATCTTTTAAAAGAAGCCTTTTTATACTCATCTTCCATTTCTTTATTTTTAATTTAAAATAGAAGTGGAGGGCTTCCCTGGTGGAGCAGTGGTTAAGAATCTGCCTGCCAATGCAGGAGACAAGGGTTTGAGCCCTGGTCTGGGAAGATCACACATGTCGTGGAGCAACAAAGCCCACGCACCATAACTACTGAGCCTGCGCTCTAGAGCCCTCAAGCCACAATTACTGAGCCTGCGTGCCACAACTACTGAAGCCCACGTGCCTAGAGCCTGTGCTCCGCAACAAGAGAGGCCACCACAATGAGAAGCCCGTGCACCGCAACGAAGAGTAGCCCCCGCTCTCTGCAACTAGAGAAAGCCTGCGCACAGCAACTAAGACCCAACACAGCCAAAAATTAATTAATTAATTAATTAAAAAATAAAATAAAATAGAAGTTGCCTCGGCAAGGAAGGAATGTCCAGAGGCCAAGGGAAACTGTTGCGATTCCAAGTACAGTGTGGCTATTCTCCTGCCTCAGTTTACCCAGCTCCATCCAGCGTGTATGCAAATATCTATGTGGGTGTGAGTGAGGTCTGGGACTAAGCTGGGGCCCTCTAAAATAAACATTTTATTTTGGAATAATTTTAGACTTATGGAAAAGTTGCAAAGATAGTACAGAGAGTTCTCACATACCCTTCACTCAGTTTCCTCTGATGTTAACATCTTACCTGACCATGGTCATGTGTCAAAACTAAGAAACTAACATTGGTACATTACCATTAGTGAAACTCCAGATATGATCAGATTTTACCAGTTTTCTACTCCTGCCCTTTTTTCTGTTCCAGTATTCAGTTCAGGATATCATATTACATTTAGTATATGCTTTTCTAAATCAAATATTGACTTGATTTGGAATAAGAAAAACTGCTTCAAAGACTGACTAAACATCTCAACCATTCTTCCTGTTTCCTCCCTCTCAGGTGTGATGGACAGGACAGCAGCTTCCTTTCCTGGTCTCAGCCAGGAAGAGCACAGCAGGTGCCTTCCTGCTTCAATTGCCAGGCACATCTATCTGTTCGCTCATTTGGGCTAAGAATGTTTCAATCAGGTCAGCACACAGTTTCTAAGTCAAAGAAACTGAGATAGAGTAGAGATGATAGCAATGAAAACAACCGGTAATAAAGAGCCTCCTGAGTTGGTTTTTCAAAGGGATCACACGTGGATCAAAAGTTCTCAAATATTCTTCAAGAGGCTTTTGTGCGGAAGCTTAGCTTGGTGCAACGGGTTAGAAAAAACAGCTACAGGAGGAGAATACACGATGGGATGGGCCTTTGCTGCTGTCAAAACCCAGGCAGGGAGGCTGGAGAGGAAGGGCACAGTGGGAGAAGGAACAAAGGCACCAGGGAGAGCCTGTCTTCAGCAAAGGGGCCTTTCAAGGTCTATAGGGCATTAACAGCAGAAAATAAGGAGCTCATTTGCTGCTAATTTCCATGTTCTCAGGCCTTAAAAGATATAGAGCAGTATATTTAGGTTGAGGTGGTGAACTTGAACACTGTGGAAAGTTTGAAAGCAGAGACTATGCAGGGACTATTTTTAAGGCAAAAGGAAGCTGAACTTTTTTTTTTTTTTTTTTTTTTTGCGGCACGCGGGCCTCTCACCGCTGCGGCCCCTCCCGCTGCAGAGCACAGGCTCCAGACGCGCAGGCCCAGCGGCCACGGCCCACGGGCCCAGCCGCTCCGCGGCATGTGGGATCCTCCCGGACCGGGGCACGAACCTGTGTCCCCTGCACCGGCAGGAGGACTCCCAACCACTGCGCCACCAGGGAAGCCCAGGAAGCTGAACTTTTGCCTGATGATAAAGAGAGGATTCTATTCTAGTTAGAACAGTAGCTTAAGGTCAATCAGGATACCTTAACAGGCCCTCCACGGTGCAATCCTGGCATCCTTAGCCCTCCCTGGTTTCAGGAATCTGCACACAAGGGAAAGTGAAGATCCTGAAGGAAGCATGTGGAGGGTTGCAGGTGATGATGACAAATCAAGACAAAGAAATTTGGATCTACTACTCTGGAGTTAGAAAGCCAAAGGAAGATTTTAAATAACACACTTTAAGAATCTTAATGGCTCAAACTCAAGGGCTGCTGGGAGAAAGTGACTTTGCAGGGAGGGCAGAGTGAAAGAAACATGCCTCACTGCAGCATGAGAGATTTAAGTCAGGAATAAGAATACATTTTTTTGACCAAGATGGTAAGAGGACTAGGTTTATGATTCATATTATGAAATCTCCGGCCCTACTTTCTCAAGTTCCCTCATAACTCTGAGAGATTACTTAAAAGAGTATAAGCTGGCATGTTACTTAAGAGTAAAACTTGGTTATTAAACAAGTTTACTAAGTTGGTTATCGTAAGTTGGTATTAGATATTTTCTCATCTTCTTTAAAAAGTAAAAAAAGCCAACATAAAGGATTTATGAATTTTGTTATGTATATTTTTTTAAAAAGCAAAGAGGTATCATACTTGAAAAATGATAATTGGATAAATTTAGGAAGAAAGAAAACTTTAGGTAAGTTTCCACCCTTGACTTACTTATTCCTGGGTCGTTTTTTAAGGTTTTCAGGTCTCTTACTATGATTACATTTTCTTATCTACTTTCTAAAGCATAGAAGACCCCTTCTACATGATTTCCTGATATAACCCCTGTCTTGTGTTATAGAAAAAAAACAAATAGTTAGAAATACATAAGAGATCAAGATAGATACAAATTGAACCATTTTACTCTATATTTACATGAATACTTGGAAGAATAAAAGTGCTTAAAGCATAAAATTATTCATGCCTATTTTAAAAGCTTTCCATTAAAAAAGACCTATTGTGGAAAAAAACATTCAACATGAGAATCTATCACTATTTTTAAAACAGTCAACTAAAAAAACTTAAACCTTATCTTGATAATAAATTGTCGCAGGGAAGGAATTATCTAAGGACTATAAAGTACTTAATGATTGTTCATACCTAACAAAGAAAGCCAAAATATTGAAACTGCATACAACTTTCCTGGAGAGCCACAAGAGGAAATAGTAATTTCTGTTCTGGTGCAAGGTCAAGCTTTTAAAACTATGGGCTTAGACTAGTGATTCCCAACTGTCATAATTTTGCCTCCTAAGAGGACTTTTTGCAATATACAGAGATAATTTTGATTGTCACACTGAGTGGGGGAAGGGAATGCTACTGACCTCTAGTGGGTAGAGGCCCGGGATGCTGCAAAACATCTTAAGATGCAAAGGACAAGCTCCCATGACAAAGAATTATCTGGTCCAAGGTGTCAATAGTGCTGAGGTTCAGAAACTCTGGCTTACACTATGGAAAACAGTATGGCTATTCTTCAAAAAATTAAAACTAGAACTATAATACCATATTATCCAGCAACCCCACTTCTGAGTATATATCCAAAAGAACTGAAATTGGGATCTCAAAGAGATATCTGCACTCCCATGTTCATTATAGCACTATTCTTAACAGTCAAGATAAGGAAACAACTCCAAAAGCAGCAGAATACATATTCTTTTCAAGTGCACATGGCACGTTCTCCAGGAAAGATCACACATGAGGCCAAAAACAAGCCTTGGTAAATTTAAGAAAAGTGAAATCATATTAAGCATCTTTTCCAACCACAATGCTGTGAGACTAGAAATCAGCTACATGAAAAAAAAAACTGTAAAAAACACAAACGTGGAGGCTAAACAATATGCTACTAAACAACCAATGGATTACTGAAATCAAAAAATACCTGGAGACAAACAAAAATGAAAACACAATGATCCAAAACCTATGGGATGCAGCAAAAGCAGTTAAGTTTATAGCAATACAAACTTACCTCAGGTAACAAGAAAAATCTCAAACAAACAACCTAACCTTACACATAAAGGATCTAGAAAAAGAAGAATAAACAAAACCCAAAGTTAGTAGAAGGAAAGAAATAATAAAGATCAGAGCAGAAATAAATGAAATAGAAAAAAAAAAAGGGAAAAGATGAGTGACACTAAGAGCTGGTTCTTTGAAAAGATAAACAAAATTGATAAACCTTTAGCCAGACTCATCAAGAAAAAAAGTGAGAGGCCCCAAATCAATGAAATTAGACAGGAAAAAAGAGAAGTCATGACTGACACCACAGAAATACAAAGGATCATAAGAGACTACTACAACAACTATATGACAATAAAATGGACAACCTAGAAGAAACGGGCAAATTCCTAGACATGTACAATCTCCCAAGACTGAACCAGGAAGAAATAGAAAATATGAACAGACCAACTACCAGTAATGAAATTGAATCAGTAATTTGAAAAACTCCCAACAAACAAAAGTCCAGATGGCTTCACATGTGAATTCTACCAAATATTTAGAAAAGAGTTTACACCTAGCTTTCTAAAACTATTCCAAAAAATTGGAGAGAAAGGAATGCTTCTGAATTCATTCTACAAGGCCAGCATCATCCTGATACCAAAACCGAAGATATCACACAAAAAAGAAAATAACTGGCCAATATCATTGATGAACATAGATGCAAAAATCCTCAACAAAATATTAGCAAACCAAATCCAACAAAACATCAAAAGGATCATATACCATGATTAAGTGGGATTTATACCAGGGATGCAAGGATTCTTCAATAGACGAAAATCAATGTGATACACCACATTAACAAATTGAAGAATAAAAACCATACGATCATCTCAATAGATGCAGAAAAAGCTTTTGACAAAATTCAACACCCATTTATGATAAAAACTCTCTAGAAAGTGGGCACAGAAGGAACATACCTCAACATAATAAAGGTCATGTATGACAAACCCACAGCTAATATCATAGTCAATGATGAAAAGTTGAAAGCATTTCCTCTAAGATCAGGAACAAGACAAGGATGCCCACTCTGGACACTTTTATTCAACATAGTATTGGAAGTCCTAGCCACAGCAATCAGAGAAGAAAAAGAAATCAAAGGAATCCAAGTTGGAAAAGAAGGAGTAAAAACTGTCACTATTTGCAAATGACATGGTACCATACGTACAAAATCCTAAAGATGCCACCAAAAAACTTGTAGAGCTCATCGATTAACTCAGTAAAGTTGCAGGATACAAAATTAATATACAGAAATCTGTTGCATTTATTTTTTAAATTAATTAATTTATTTATTCATTTTTGGCTGCATTAGGTCTTCATTGCTGTGCGTGGGCTTTCTCTAGTTGCAGAGAGAGGGGGCTACTCTTCACTGTGGTGCATGGGCTTCTCCTTGTGGTGGCTTCTCTTGTTGCAGAGCACAGGCTCTAGGCATGCAAGCTTCAGTAGTTGCATTATGCGGGCTCAGTAGTTGTGGCACACGGGCTTAGTTGCTCCACGGCATGTGGGATCTTCCTGGACCAGGGCTCAAACCCATGTCCCCAGCATTGGCAGGCGATTCTTAACCACTGCACCACCAGGGAAGTCTCCTGTTGCATTTCTATACACTTACAACAAACTATCAGAAAGAGAAATTAAGAAAACAATCCCATTTACAACTGTATCAAAAAGAATAAAATACCTAGGAATAAACCTACCTAAGAAGGGAAAAGACTTTTACTCAGAAAACTATAAGACACTGATGAAAGAAATTGAAGACAACACACACAGATGGAAAGGTACACTGTGTTCATGGACTGGAAGAATACTGTTAAAATGACCATACTATCCAAAGTAAGCTACAGATTCAATGCAATCTCTGTCAAAATACCAATGGCATTTTTCACAGAACTAGAACAAATAATTTTAAAATTGGTATGGAAACACAAAAGACCCTGAATAGACAAAACAAGCTTGAGAAAGAAGAACAGAGCTGGAGGAAATCATGCTCCCTGACTTCATACTATACTACAAAGTTACAGTAATCACAATAGTATGGTACTGGCACAAAAACAGACACACAAATCAATGAACAGGATAGAGAGCCCAGAAATAAACTCACACACTTACATCAATTAATCTATGACAAAGGAGGCAAGAATATACACTGGAGAAAAGACAGTCTCTTCAATAAGTGGTGCTGGGAAAACTGGACAGCTATATATAAAAGAATGAAATTAGAACATTTTCTCACATCACATACAAAAATAAATTCAAAATGGATTAAAGACCTAAATGTAAGACCGGAAACCATAAAACTCCTAGATGAAAACATAGGCAGAACACTCTTTGACATAAATCAAAGTAATATTTTTTGTATCTGTCTCCTAAGGAAAAAAACAAAAGTAAACAAACGGGACCTAATTAAACTTAAAAGCTTTTGCACAGAGAAGGAAACCATTGACAAAACAAAAAGACAACCTACTGAATGGGAGAAAATGTTTGCAAATGATATGACCAATAATTCAATGTATATAAACAGCTCATACAACTCAACATCAAAAAATAAAAAAAAATCAATTTAAAAATGGGCAGAAGACCCAAATAGACATTTTTCCAAAGAAGACAGATGACCAACAGACATATGAAAAGATGCTCAACATCATTAGTCACCAGAGAAATGCAACTTAAAACCACACTGAGATATCACCTCACACCTGTCAGAATGGCTATCATCAAAAAGACCACAAATAACAAATGCTAGCGAGAATGTAGAGGAAAAGGAACCCTCGTACACTGTGGCTAGGAATATAATTGATGCAGCCACTGTGGAAAACAGTACAGAGTTTCTCAAAAAGCTAAAAACAGAACTACCCTATGACCCAGCAATTTAACTCCTGGGTATATATCTGAAAAAAACCAAACCAAAACACTAATTTGAAAAAATGCATGCACGTCAATGTTCACAGCAGCATTGTTTACAATTGCCAAGATATGGAAGCAACCTAAGTGTCCATCAACAGATGAATAGATAAAGAAGATGTGAGATATATATATATATATATATATATATATATATATATATATATATATGGGGAGAGAGAGAGAGAGAGAGAGAATGGAATACTACTCAGCCATAAAAAAGAATGAAAGTTTACTTTTGCAACAACATGGATGGAACTGTAGGGTATTATGCTAAGTGAAATAAGTCAGACAGAGAAAGATAAATATTGTATGATACAACTTATATGTGGAATCTAAAAAATAAAATAAAATAGTGAAAATAACAAAAAAGAAGCAGGTTCCCAGATATAGAAAACAAACTAGTGGTCACTGGTAGGGAGAGGGGAGGGGGGAGAAGCAAGATAGGGGTAAGGGATTAATATGTACAAACTACTATGTATAAAATAAATAAGCTACAAGGATATATTATACAACACAAGGAATATAGCCAGTAATTTATAATAACTATAAATGGAATATAACCTTTAAACACTGTGAGTCACTATATTGTACACCTGAAGCTTACATAATATGGTACATCAATTATACCTCAATTAAAAGAAAAAGATATGGAAACAACCCAAGTGTCCATCAACAGATTAATGGATAAAGAAAATGTGGTATATGCATACAGTGGAATATCATTCATCCTTAAAAAAGAAGGAAATCCTACTTGCGACAACATGGATAAACCTGGAAGACATTTGTTAAGTGAAATAAGGAGGGCAAATGCTGCATGATCCCACGTTACGAGGTATCTAAAATAGTCAAACTCACAGAAGCAGAGACTTCCATGGTGGGTGTGGGGCTGGAGTGGAGGGGGACATGGAAGTTGTTGTTCAATGGGTGTAAAGTTTCAGTTATGTGAGATGAGTAAGTTGTAGAGATCTGCTTAATTACGTAGTGCTTATAATTAAAAACAATTCTGTAGTGTGCACTTAAAAATTTGTTAAGAGGGTAGATCTTGTGTTGCGTTTTTACCATGGGGGTGGGAGGGGGGCAACAAAGGGACATGGGAAACTTTTGGAGGTGATGGATATGTCTGTTGCCTTGATTGTGGTCACTGTTTCATGGGTACATGTTTATGTCCAAACTCAACAAACTGCATACATTAGGAAAAAGAAAAAAGAAACTGGCTTAGAATCATCAGCTCTCTTTAATGACCAGTATGTATTTTTTAATTAAGTGGATATATTTAGAAATATGTTTGTGTTTTTTCTGATTAACAGGAAAACTATTTATCAGTCAACCATAGCTTCATTTTAAATATTTCAATAAGAAGATATCTAGGATGTAGGGACCCTAATACGATGTTAGCCAATATTTATAAAGCTGGTGTTTTCATCACACATCCCCTGAATAACCAGAATAGAATATAGCTCCCTGCTAGGAAACCATCATGGATGAAAAGACAACTGCCAACTTGGAAGGCTTTGGGAAGACTCAGCAAAACTTGCTTGCCTGGATCTCAGCTGGATCCCTATACACGACAGCTGCTGGTGTATAAGGAATATAGCTATAAAACAAACACCTGGAAGGACTCCAAGGTGAACTCAGGTCTGGGAATATGGTTAATAAACAGTGACTGCCCCACGGGATTGAGGATTAAATGACATGAAGAGTTCAGTACACCGCAAAACAGAATAAATGTCCAAAAATACACTCACTAGAATAAGGATGATGATGATGACTGTCATTCTTATTATGAATACCAAGTCTACACAAGAAGAATATTTCCAAAATAAGCACTATTTACCCAAACTTCTTCTCCTCTCCATGTGCTTTGTCTGTGCACACCTAGAAAGGCATTAAAGAGAAACTGGCTGGAAACCTACATGCACTGACAACTAAAGGGGGTCTTTTGTCTCAATTCCTCATCTCAATATGGCAGAGACAAATGTTTTGAAACAAAATTGAAAAGGACAAGGGGAGAAAGGGTGCCACCAATTTGCACATTAAGAACATACAACAGAAAAAAAATAGCATTTTTCTTCTTTGTTGAAAAAAACCCCAAAACCATACAGCAGTCACCCTCAGCCATATGTACTGGTTTGTTCCCCACCAAAATATGTGGTTTGCCATTATGGAGGCATAGCCCATATTTCAAGTTGCCATGAAAGTATGTACTTATTTTTTTTAATACAGCACTCATTCAGCATTGATTGAGGTCTATTGCATTTCATTCATTCACACACCAAGTATGTATTAAGCACTCAACCACAGGCAGGGCACCATGGGAGTTGCAAAGATTCATATGACTTTGTCTTTCTTCTCCAATTGCTCCCAATCAGGCAAAGAGAACAGTAAACCTGTGGTTAGCAAGACACAAATATGGACAGCCCCAGAGACTCGGTTTCCTTCCCTCTTTTGCCAGCTGAGAAGAAAGCTGGTTCAGCTCAACGGAAAATAAGCTGATACCAACCACTAGGCTCCAGAGGCTTTCCCTTTCTGATAAGGCCATTCCCTGACCAGGGAGCTTCATTGTTTTACAATCACACAGATGTGCCCTGGCTACTGACCCTATAAATGCATCGAGCATTCTCTCCCCGAGCTGTGGCTACAGTGCAAGCAGACCTTCATGCCTGGCCTAAGCTGTGGGAGGAGAGTTCAAAGGATTGTGTACATGCTGCTCCGTGCCTGCTTATTAATTGTTCCCCAATAAAACTCGTGTTATAACTGCACTGTATAGCATTAGCATTCCATACAAGTGATCCCTTGCATAAAAGGTAGAATTGGCAACGAAAGCATGCCCAGAGATGGAAATACCATGTTAACTACATCTATAGTTTACCATTCTGACTTCGTACAAAATAGATTTGTTTCTATTTGTACAAAATAGATTCAAATAATCATTGACTAGAAAGAGTTTCCTGAAATCAAAAGGCATATAGGAGAGTTGAAAGAATCTGTTCCCTGAAGTTCTGTAGCTCATGGAAGGCATGTTTTAAACCAGAGCCAATGGTAGGGTCAAGCTCTCTTCAGGGGTGAGCGTAAAGCCTCGACAAGTGTAGCCTCAGAGGTATGGTTTGAAGGAGGGATCGTGCTCAATTCCGGATTGATCTGGGGCCATACTAAGGTAGGCCTTCTATAGTTTTTTTTTGTTTTTTTTTTTGCCAAAGGGGGTGGTCTGTGATGCATGAGGAGTCCCACAGCAACACCTGACTTCCCGAGCTAGAGACAGGCTTACAGCCATCATCACAGCCATCATCACAGCCATCGGTGACCACACCCTCACCTCTAGAGCAAGACCACTGAGGCAAGTGAGGTGCCTTGGGTGTAAAATGTTAAAAAGGCACTCACTGTCACGGTGGTGCAAGTGCCAACTCGGCACATGCGTGACCCTGAAAGTGAGTGCCCGGTTGCCTCTCTCCTAAGGAGGCACCACCGCCAGGGTCATGCAAGTGTAGATTGGCATGTGCATAGTCCAGAGAGTGAGCACCTCGGTAAATTTTGTACCCTAGGCTTCTCACTTGCTCACCTCCCCCCCTTCTCCTTTACTCCCATTTGGTGTCCCCTTAATCGGTACGTCAGTCCTCAACACACACTTTGTTTTATTTATTTATCTATCTATCTATCTATCTATCTATCTATCTATCTATCTATCTATTTATGGCTGTGTTGGGTCTTCGTCGCTGCGCGCAGGTTTCCTCTAGTTGCAGTGAGCGGGGGCCATTCCTTGTTGCGGTGCGCGGGCTTCTCATTGCGGTGTCTTCTCTTGTTGCAGAGCGTGGGCTCCAGGCGCGCAGTCTTCAGTAGTTGTGGCTCGTGGGCTCTAGAGCGCAGGCTCAGTAGTTGTGGCGCACGGGCTTATTTGTTCCACGGCATGTGGGATCTTCCCGGACCAGGGCTTGAACCCGTGTCCCCTGCATTGGCAGGCGGATTCCTAACCACGGTGCCACCAGGGAAGCCCCTCAATGCACAGTTTGAAGACTCAGGATCTAGCAATGCCAAAGGAAACATTAAGACCAGATCCACCCTCAAAGAGGCACATCTTAAGTGAAAGTCTGAAAAAAACTACCCAGACTGAATTTTTTCCTCATGCGACTAAAAACCAGGATAGGGGCTTCCCTGGTTGCGCAGTGGTTAGGAATCTGCCTGCCAGTGCACGGACACGGGTTTGAGCCCTGGTCCGGGAAGATCCCACGTGCCGCAGAGCAGCTAGGCCCGTGCGCCAAAACTGCTGAGCCTGTGCTCTAAAGACTACTCACCACAACTACTGAAGCCCGCACGCCTAGAGCCCATGTTCTGCAGTGGGAGGGGCCACCGCAATGAGAAGCCCACGCACTGCAACAGAGTGGCCCCTGTTCGCCACAACTAGAGAAAGCCCGTGCGCAGCAACAAAGACCCAACGCAGCCAAAAACAAAAAATAAATAAAATAAATTTAAAAACCAGGATATACCTTGGAAATTTCAGACAAGACAGGACTGAGTTCCTGACTCATTTTTATTCCTGCCATGACAAACACCCCAAAAAATCAAGCTATAGAGCTATTTTGCAGTGGTTGTGATTTCCAACTTAAATGCCTTGTAATTAGTTCCTGCTATATGTTTGGTAATCCTATTATGGCATCCCACTAAGTATCACACCAATTTTGAAATTATTAGGTGTCAGAATGTGTCTTTCCTTCGTGAATATTCATAGAAATAGGACAATTGTAAAGAGCCTTTGTTCTATATTCCTTTTCCACTTTACTAGTCTAGAGTTTTTGTAGTAACCTCAGACATTTATCAGTCTAATGTAATTTGTAATTTGGGTCTCCACTTACCAAAAAAGAATTGCTATCTAAACATGCAACTGTGTTTTATGATCACAATTGACAAGTGAAACAGTGCTAAGTGGCTAGTTATAATGGGGCTTCAAGATTTTGACAGCTGGCCTTAGAATCCTTAGCTTGTGCTATTTAAAACTCAATTGATTGGCTTAGGAAGTTCAAAGGGCTTCACAAACCTCCTTTGGGAACAAGTCCCAGTTTCATCCTCTTGCTGCAAATGCCAAATTACAAACATCAGATGGTGAATCTTGGTTTAAAACAACATGAATGACATAGATAAGCCACACTGATCCAGGCATGCCTCATTTCACACTTTCCTCATCTAGTAGCGTATTAGTTTCATAATCCTGTTGTAACAAATGGCCACAAACTCCGTGGCTTAAGTCAACACAAATTTATTATCTTACAGTTTTAGAGGTCAGAATTACAAAATGGGTCTTACTGGCCTATAAAATCATGGTATTGGCAGGGCTACATTCCTTCCGGAGGCTCTAGGGGAGAATCCATTTCCTTGCCTTTTCCAGCTTTTAGAGGCCACCTGTATTCCTTGGCTCACAGACTCCTTCCTCCATGTTCAAAGCAAGTAATGCCTGGCTGAGTCCTTCTCACGGGGCCAACTCTCTGGTTTTCTCTCTTCTGCCTTCCTCTTCCACTTTTAAGGACCTTTGTGATTACATTGAGCCTGCAGGGATAATCCAGGATCATCTCCTCATCTCCAGGTTAGTTGATAAGCAACCTTAATTCTCCTTTGCTATGTACCCTAACATATTCACAGCTTCTGGGGATTCGTTCGTGGATATCTTTGGGAGACCATTATTCTGCCTACTATAAGGAGTTTATATAAAATTTGCCCTGTGTGAGGTAGGGGTTTATAAGATTCATGACATTTCAAGTGTCAGATCTTTGGCATATACACTCTGGAGTTTCCTGGCAACCAAAACGTTCAAAAAAGATATTTTACAAGGCAGTTGTAAATCACAAATGCTATCTTCATACCATTATTTTGAAACCTTTTGTACTTCATAAGTCAGTTTCATAGTACTGAGTTGATTCCAAAGGACCATATCTAGACAATACCCAAGATTTGTTGGGTTTGCCTACTATGAAATAACTTCAGGTTGGAATTTTTCCACATTCATATTTGTGAGCCTCTGAGGACTGGAGACAGTGTTAAGGAATGTTGCTTGCTTCCTAATCAGCTGTGCAATACCTGGACCCCTGAAGGAACAGCAGCCTGGGCTCACTAAGTACCTGTCTGAGTAGGTATGAGACAACAGGTAAGACTGGAAAACTGGAGAGTGTGTGACCTACCCAAAGTATTTAAAGTAGTTTTAAAAATAATAACTATTCTCAACCAAACACAACTGCAGGTCAGATTTGGTCCTCAGACTATAAGTTTGCTACCCCTGCTAGAGACTGCTTCCATTCTGAATCTGGCTCCGACTCCTACAGTTCCAGGGGACCCATGATTACTCCTTGGCCATTAGAGCTTCACCTCACTTTGCCCTCTCAATTCCTCTCTGTCCTTAAAGACTCTGACATCCTACCCTGCTCTTCTGCTTAAATACTAGATCTCTCACGTGCTAGCTTGGTATTCAACGAGTTGCTGTCCATACCCTGACCCTCTCCCGTGCTGGCATCAGGCCTGTGATCCAGTGTGGCCCCTTGCTTGTGGACTGCTGGAGCTATTCACACGGCCTTTCTGTTGTAGCCACTAGTGAGAGGGAGCCTGGTCAGAGGAGAATGGTGGGCATCTAGCTGATATTCCATTCTTCAAGTACAACATATTTATTCTTGCCTAAATAAGCTCAGATTAGCCGATAGAATCCTGATTGGAAAAGTTTCTGTGTGCCAGCCAGTGGAATCACATAAAGAAAGTAGAAGAAGCAGCACAGGACTGAGGCAGGGAACTTGGGTTCTATTCCCACAGGATAGCTCTAGGAAAGTTCCTCACTGCCAAATCAGTCTCAGTTTTCTCATAAGTACTATGGAAGAGGATTGAGAGATTACTTCCTGGCTCCTTGCACCCTATTATTAGTAAAGTAAGACGGGAACAGTGATACTTGAACCTACTCAAGCAGTCTCTTATAATTCTAAAATTTCTAATAATTTTCCATGAGTTTCCATCTCATCTCCACTCAGGAGGGCTGGTTTTTAAATATGATTCCCTGATATATTTATAAATTAATATATACTTATATTAATTTTATATAAATATATTTACTATATATTATATAGCTTTATGTGTGTGTACACATATATACAAACACACACACACACAATCTCTGTTCTAAAACCTCCTAAAGTATGTGTATGTATGTGTAAGTATATGTATGTGTATGCTCCTTTATGTAAAACATCACCATAGAGAAAAGCCGTAACATGATGGAGGTAAATTATATATAAGGTAAGAATGCCTAAGAAGCTTCCCCAATCTCTGAATGAATAAGAGAGGTTCTGGAATACACCTGCTTTAGGAGGTTTTAGAACAGATCCCACTTTCTCGAACATTTCAGACTGGCCCTTCTCCAACTTAGGGTGGTTACAATACCTATGATATTTGTCTTTTATCCTTTAGAATTTCAAGCCCTGGTACAGAGTTGAGGTGTGGTAGCGACAGGTACCCTCTATACATGGTGACCAAGAGCATATCATTTTTCAAGGAATCCCAAACAGTGTCGCAGGATTGAAACTTCCTGATCGATTTAAACAGAGCTGAGCATTCCAATCCTTGTGCTAGTGTTGTATACCTACCATGTCTATTATGGCACATGTCAGACTGCACTGTACCTAACTGTTTACTCTTCGGCTTCCCCCATTTGTCTGTGAGCTCTTAGAGGATATTCACTGGATTTTATTCATCTTCGTATCCCTAGCACCTAGTGGAGTACATAAAAGCCATTCAAAGTGTTTACTGAATGAATGACAATTAATTGCTAAGAAAGGTTACCAGCACTCTAAGCTACTTGAGACATTTCTATTCTTTTCTGATGCAATAGCAGAGAATGAACAGTAGAAGAATGTGGCTATTAGCTAACACATTTTGTGTATTTGGCAGTCGCATGACAGTAATAACATAATATTTGGGGGACTTAGGTAATAATTTCATTTGAACCTTTGAAACCACTTCCGAGCATCCTTTCAAAATAAGCTCCTAAAGTTGAGGTACCAAGCTTTTTAAACTTTGTTAATATGGGTATCAAACCTGTAGTGCTGAATGCAAAACCCTATCAGGTTAATGATGTGGCTGCTGAATGAATTCCATGAGTCACTCATGGGAAAATATCCACCATCTGGAATTGTGTGCATTAGCAAAAAACATCTGGCACTTAGAAGAGCTTGAATATAGTTAGGCATCTGTGCATATTTCTTCTGAATTCTGAGGGGCAGAGTGAATGGGTTGCTTGTAAGATTTGTGGACTTCCAGCTTTAAGGACGGAAAAAAGGAGGGGGGAGAGTGGTAAGGAGGCTATGGTATACCAGGGGAAAGGCCTTGGAGGCTTGTGTTCAGGTGGCAACAGTGAGGTGGTGGAAAATAGTAACACTGGGATATACTTTGAAGCTAGAACTGACAAGATTTGCTGATGGGTTGGATGTGGGATGTGAGAGAAGGAAGAGTGAAACCTGACTCCAAGGTGTTTGACCAAAGCAACTAGAAGAATAGAGCTGCCACTTGCTGAGATGAGAAAGATGGCAAGCAAAGCAGGTTTGTGGAGAACATCGGGAACCCAGATTTGGACATGATGAATCTTCCCCGTTAGGCAACCAGGTGGAGATACTGAGTAGGCAGTTGGGTATAGTAGTGTAGAATTCAGCCGATAGGACAGGACTGGAGTTAAAATTATCGGGTACAGAGTACAATGAGTATTTAAAACCTCAAGGCTGGATGAAAAGAACAAGAGAATGAATAGATACAAATAAAAGATGCCTAAGGATGAGTCCTGGGTCACTCCAAGATTCAGCACGCAGGAGATGAGGAACCAGTAAAGAGACCTGAGAACTAGTGGCCAGAAAAGCCAGAGGAAAGCCAAGAGAGTATATATCCTTGCAGCTAAGTGAAGGAAAGTATATCAAAAAGAAAGAATGATCAATTGTCTCAAATACTGCTGATATGGCAAGCAAGATCATTGGCTATATCGATATGGAAGTCATTGGTGACCTTGATAAAAACAGTTTCAATGGATTATGGGGGCAAATGCCTGACTGGGGTGGACTCCAATAGAGAAAGGAGAAAGGGAAGTAGAAGGCAGAGGATATAACAGCTCTTAAAGGGAATATTGCTATCAAAAGCAGGGCCTTTTAAATTAGGGTCCCCAAAGAATCTGTGGACAGAAAGCTCATGAATTTAGATGGGAAAAGAATTAGATCTTTATTTTCACTACTCTCTAACTAATCTAGCATTTTCTCCAATTAATAATGTAAAATCAGCAGTGTCTGTTTCTTTGTTGCCAAATCTAGAAATCGTGGATATTTTTTCACATCACATTTTAGTTGTTACAGATCTCTCAAAACATCATGATCATCACTCTTTTAACTATACAGTAACTACTGGCTCCATCACTAGATTTCATGTGACTGGGATCTGCTGTACAAGTACAGGGACAAACGTGGCTGGCCAACGTGCGGCAAATGTGCCCAGAAGTCATTCAGCCACCTGGTAGTACACATTCTCCCTGTAGAACCCAGACACCTTTGTTGTTCATCAGTATTCCCGTTCTATCCATAATTGCTTGTTGGTCAATACATGGAAGGAGATGAGTGATTTTCATGGTTTAAATTTTACAAAACTTGACAGATCAAATGAGAATTCTTAATTCTTGTAAGATAGCACAACCTTTTGTAACACAAAGGTTACAGGATGCAAGAACTATGATTGGCGAGAACCTTTGCAGCACTATGCTTTTGAAAAATAAAGTCTAACTTTAGCTTGCTTATATTTTAAATGTATTATCTATTGCATTAATGAAGAATAACATGTTACCACATCACAGCAGTGGAAGGTCATTTTGATAACTATATTCCAATATAATTTGTTTCTTTTGCAATCCTATATTTAATTTTAAGCATTTAAAAACATTACTCTGAGGAGTCCATAAACTTCACCAGACCATTCAAGGTATTCATGACATAAAGAAGTTAAGAGTGCCCTCTGAAAATGGAAGGGAGAAATGGATAACAGGAGGAGGAGGAAGCATCAGCAGACAATGTTCTAACATGGGAGAAATAAAAAGATATTTGTACTGCAGATAAGAATGATTCACTACAGAGGGAGGCAATGATGACATAGGAATTGGGAGAACTGCTAAAGCAACACTCTTGAGTAGGCATAAGGAGATGGAGAATTAGATTCATCTAATGGATGGACAAATGGAGGAGTTGGCCTAAGATAAGAACCTGGGTCATTTGTGCACCTACAGAAGAGAAGGCATAGAATATGGACAGAGTAGCAGGTAGGGGGGAGGAGATGCTGATGAGACCCTTCTTCTGATTGCTCCTATCTTCTCATTAAAATAAGAAGCTAAGTCATCAGCTGAGAGTGAGGATGGGGAGGAGGTGCTAGAGGTCTGAGGAGGGGGCAGAAGGTATGAAGGAAATGGTTGTGCAGAAGAGTAGGAGAGTGAATGGACTAGTGAAATGCAGAGTGACTGGAGACTAATACCGGGGGACTCTCTTGAGGTTCATGACCATGAATTTCAAGTGAGTCACCATGACTGTGTGCTCTACTCTAGTCTCATCCAGCTTCAGTGGTGCAGGTGCTGAGTAGGTGGAGAGTTGGATGCAACCAGCGTTGTGCAAATGAAGACAAAGCCAGAGAATGGCAAGATTGCTGAGGGTGGCCAATGGCTTGAAAAGAAAGAGCATGCATACAGAAGAGGTGAGTGTGACCAATCAGATTCATTTTCTCTTTCTGTTTTTTCCTGTCTCCTGCTTTCCTGGGAGTCAAACACTAGAAAAAGGAAAATCATCAGGCAGGTGGCAGCAGAAGCAGAAGCAAAAGGCTGTACGGTGGAGAGGCATGGGTCGGCTGTGACTAAGCATAAGTCTTAAGTAAGCAGAAACCTGTGTTGAGTATGAGGTAGGAAAAGGAGAAGACTTGGTCAGGAGAATGGTTGACCATCTCCTGAGAGACAGTTGCTCCATCAGCTTCTACTGCTCAGGGCATGAGCTGCTCAGAACTGGTCCCTGGAGCTGCTTTGGACTTTGAGCACATACAACTATCTGCATAGAAGGATATAAAAGCAAATGGGAGCCATTTATTGCCTAATTTTTTAAAAAAATATCTTTTTATTATTGAATGACTTTCAACTTACAAATGGGAGTGTTTGACCTGTTTAACGTCCCCTTTTACAGCACTTTCTATGTTTTGTGTTAAATTGCAGATATTCAAATATAAGTATTTGAATAACTACAATGTAACAGAGCCACAAGCAGCCCTGTGAAGACCAGGACCTCACCTGGTCTATTCCCATGCCTTAGGACATCCCTTTGTGCTTGGGGGGCAGTCCACAAATGTGTAGGCGTGATGACTCTTAAGGGATTACACCCTGATCATCTCTCTCCTATTTCTGCCTCCTTGAGAAACTGAGTTGCCTAAGTGGTCAGAAAGGTAGCTGAAAAATCAACTGTGGATTTGCAATCCTTGTACTTTATTTGGCAAATAATTCAAAATTAACCGAGAAAATTAATACAGATGGATTCACTACTCTGCCTAAATTCAACAAATAGTGCCTTCACCTTTTGCTTTTTTTTTTTTTTTTTAAAGCAAACTGGTTCTAGTCTCCACCTCCTGGACATTCCACTGAAGGTAACACCTTCCAAGCCAGAGCTTCTGCCCCCACTGTCATTCCACCAAGAGGCTGTCAAGCCATCACAGTGCTTACGAAATTCCACTCAGTGTTCCTGATGGGGAGGCAAGGGGAGATGGAGCCACGAGAAGGGTTATCCTCTAACTGCCAGAGGAAAAGGAAAAGTATTTGTAAGTTCCAGAAATGAGATCACTTATATGAGTATATTTCAAAGATTTTTTTTACCACAACCTACAGTGAGACAAAATTTTATCTTGTGACCCAGTAAACATGTACATACACACACAACTGAAATCTCAGATTCATAACTCTTACTATATGTAATGCTCTCTGATAGTTTTCTATTCTATTTTTATTCTATTTTATTTCAGGTTTAAAAAATGCTGGTCATAATTTACTAAATGGATTTAATGACTCACAAATGGGTTGTGACCTACAGTTTGAAAATATTAACCTGTGTGAATTAGAAAACAAAAGATACTAATTTTGATACAACTGAGAGAAATGGGGTGGAACATGGAAATATGTTGAAAGTATATTATTCAGTGAAAGGGAAAGTTTCAGAATATTCTATACGTATATATATATACACACACACACAAATAATAACATGAACGCACATATATATTTGTGTGTATCTTTACATATAGTATATATATGTGTAATGCTTACATTACAGTTTATTGTGTAATATATGTGGAAAAGTACTATATATAAAGTTCTGTAATTTGCTTTTTTTCACTTAATACATCTTGAAAATATACATATTATGCAAGAAAATGTTAGCAGCTACTCATTTCCTGCAGTTAAAATATATAAGCCTATAAACTCACTTCCTGCAGTGAACTCTCAGGTTATCCTAGGTCGCTGCAGTGTAACAGCTGACTATTGACCAGAAATTGCTAAGGAAGCTGTATCCTGTGCTTGCTCTGAAAACAGAACCAGTTTATGAGTGATGCTAACTAGTGACTACAACACAATGCTTGGGAGACCTGTTGCTGATATTTCTATGAACAAACTAGGCCCTGAAATGGCCCCAAAGTGGAGGGTGACATCAGCTTAAGCTTATCTATAAAATCTAGGTTACGTTTAGTGAGTTCTAATTATTTTTCCTGAAGAGCCTGCTTATCCAGTCTAGCTGGCAATGATATATGTAGTACATAACACACGAAGGTTTATTTTCAGGCTCACAAAAGGAAGACGGCAACACCAAATTAGGGATATTCAGACATCCTTAAATTACGAAACTCAAAGATTCTCCCAAACCACATTTCACACTCCCGTTTGGTCTCAGGCACTCCCTTTGTCATCTTCCCAAATGAAGACACAGGGCAACGAAGTGGCAAAGGGTTTTATCCCTCTGTGAGACCCTTCCAGACATTCCTACATTGGTAAGACCTGAGATTTGGAGGGTTTTCTTTAAAAATAATAAATTTACAAGTAGCAGAGTAGGAAGACAAACAAATGATTTCCACCCCTCCTTAACATTTCCTACAATTCAAACTGGAAAATAGAAATCTAAACTTCCATCAGTAAGTTTTAAAAATGAATTAAAAAAATTGTAGTATACCCATATATAATGCAACTATTCAAAAGCAAAAGCTCTCTAACTATGATGTGGATGAAAGCAAAATAATGAATACAGCCCAATCCCATTTTCTGTAAAAATTAGTTACCAAAAAAATGACAAAGTATATTTGCACCTGATTAAACATGAATAACTAATGGAAAGATAGATGCTGGGTTACTAATATTGACATTACTATTGGAGGGCTTCCCTGGTGGCGCAGTGGTTGAGAGTCCGCCTGCCGATGCAGGGGATACGGGTTCATGCCCCGGTCCAGGAAGATCCCACATGCCGCGGAGCGGCTGGACCCGTGAGCCATGGCCGCTGAGCCTGTGCGTCCAGAGCCTGTGCTCCACAACGGGAGAGGCCACAACAGTGAGAGACCCGCGTACCGCAAAAAATAAATAAATAAATAAATAAAGACATTACTATTGGAGAAGGTGAAAATGAAAGAAAGCTAGAGAGAGATGGCTAACTTTTGCTTTTACATTTCACTGAGTTGTTACAATAATCACATACTACTTTTATAATTTTTTTTGAAAATTGTGTGATTGATTTTTTAAAAAATATTTATCTATTTTGGCTGCACTGGGTCTTAGTTGCAGTACACGGGATCTTTAGCTGTAACATGCGGACTTCTTAGTTGTGGCATGCAGACTTCTTAGTTGGGGCAATGTGAACTCTTAGTTGCAGCACACATGCAGGATCTAGTTCCCCGACCAGGGATCGGGCCCAGGCCCCCTGCGTTGGGAGCACTGAATCTTACCCACTAGACCACCAGGGAAGTCCCCTACTTTTATAATTTTAAAATTATAAAATAAAGGGGAAAAACATTTTAAAACAAAGTACAATAGGCCACCAAACAAGTATACCTCCTGAAAGAATCTGTGCAAGAATGACAGATTTCTACCACACCTAAAGCTACAGATGGGACATGAGCCCCAAATTCTGAAATAGCCAATGCATGGCAGTCAATAAACACCACATGTGAGGGCCCCTCACTGGTGGAGCTTGGGGTTATAGACAACACTAGAGAATACGTATCCGATATGGGTTGCATTGTGTCCTCCCCAAAAGATATGTTGAGCTCCTAACCCCTTATAGATCAGAATGTGACCTGTTTTGATTACAGAGGTAATCAAGTTTAAATGAAGTTATTCTGTA
This sequence comes from Mesoplodon mirus, assembly GCF_964341445.2. Classification (NCBI taxonomy): domain Eukaryota; kingdom Metazoa; phylum Chordata; class Mammalia; order Artiodactyla; family Ziphiidae; genus Mesoplodon; species Mesoplodon mirus. Next base: position 68,610,321 of record NC_138984.1, read on the forward strand.
AGAGAATAATATGTATACTTTGTCTTTTTCCTGTTGCTGTTAGGACCTAGATATTACAAATCTCACAAATGTCGGCACAAAAGCTCCACAAACTTCTAGCCCCCAGAACTATAAATACAATAAATTTCTGTTGTTCTAAGCCACCCAGTTTGTAGTGCTTGGCTATGGCAGACCCAGGAAATTAATATCGTATCCAACAGGGTAAACTAGAAATGTCAGTGTCTCATGCTAGCCTTTTATATATTTCACACAATTCAGTAATCTAAGAACAGATTTATATTTTCTGGTTGCTCTGTGGACACATATCCTGTGTCTTTAACAAGACAGGAAAGCACCTTGACCATATCTTATTCTATAATGATAGTAATGATACTTGAGGTTACTTTCTAAATATTAAACATTGTGCTCTGCATGCATTGTTTTATATAAACCCTACCACAACCCTTGAGGTTCTTAGTTTTTTTGTTATTACCATTTGCCTTTTTACAAATAAGGAAACCACAACTCAAAAAGACTAAGCAACATACTCAAAATCACATAGTTAGAAGCTGGGCCTCAAACCTGGGTCTGAGCAACTCCAAGTCCACTCTTTGAACTGCTAAACCCCACTGCCTCCACTCAGACCCCCCAGCCCCCGCCCAGTGTGTGGTACTGTGATGAGTAAAGGACAGGCTTGTAACATTGGGCTCCTTAATTCAGTTGCAGTGACACTTGAAATCCAATTCTACATATTTTGATTAAACTATAGGATCACCATTAAAATAACTAAATTGAGGATTTTTTTTAACTTATGTAGGAGATTGCCTAAGATAGTTATCCCTAATAGGACTATGTACCAAATACATGAAACTTCAGTTATTAGACTTGATAAAGTAGGAATTAACTTGGAATATGAAACCTGCAGTCTCACGACTACAGAATATGAAGCTCGGCCTTTCACCTTGAGGAGAGCAATAATCTGACGGGTGTAGATTTTCCACTCCTATCTTTGAAGGTTTCCCTTCAAAGAATTTGAAATGCTTAGAAAAGGGAGATCTGGATTGCTTTCTGAAAGACTATTATTATCCTTTGTTACTTTTTTTTTTTTTTTTTTTTTTTTTGCGGTACGCGGGCCTCACTGTTGTGGCCTCTCCCGCTGCGGAGCACAGGCTCCGGACGCGCAGGCTCAGTAGCCATGGCTCACGGGTCTAGCCGCTCCGCGGCATGTGGGATCTTCCCGGACCAGGGCATGAACCTGTGTCCCCTGCATCGGCAGGCGGACTCAACCACTGCGCCACCAGGGAAGCCCTACATTTTTTTACGTAAGTGAATTTACCCATTTTTCCCAAACGATTATTGGATCAAGTTTACAGGTGCTAATACATGGAGGAACTCTTAAGCCAGCTCTGAAAAACAAAACAAACAAACAAAACTACATCAACTTTATCTTAAGATTCCCAAGGCTTGGTCAATTAAATAATCTGATCCATAATAAACTGAAGCTGTGGAGTAAAGTACAATTCATGAATTTTTCAGTACTATTTTAAACAGAAATGTAAACAGCTTTTGCAGAGTGCCAGAAAGCATATGTTAATTTTCCAAGGAGTGGAAGTTCCGACATCATACAGTTAGTAATCCTTGTTTAAAGCATTCTGGGGAGCAGCCAACTCTGTTAATTACACAGAGGACTGTGGCTTTCTTGCAATGAAAAGCCATATTTTGGTTCTAATGGACATTCAAGGATCATAATGTGTTCTGGTTCTGCCTACTTCTTCAGGGAATCTTAGCCAAAGACCTCAGCCAAAGAAGCAGAAAATGGTAGTCAGAACTCCAAAGAAATGTTGTGCAAAAAACTTTGCCTAAGTGGTTCCCATTCCACAAAGAATAGTAAAAGCCTCTGGATGCTGTTGTGAAAACAACTGCTGAAAATGAATCATGTTGTTTAATTTCAGGTCTGTGAATTCAAGTGCTCTATGCTTGGGAGGTTCTGTGGTATTTGATTCCTTGGTCATTTGTGTATCAACTGCCTCCTGCAGGGATGAAAAGTAGCCTTCTTGGGAGCAGGTCTGACACTTGAAAGTGAAAGCCCCCTCCCCCTTTCATCTTTCTCTCCCAGTAATAAGTGGCTGTGAAGACCCTGGGGCCTGGACCACCTCTCATTAGGGAAACAAGGTGCCTATTGCATCATCAGGTATAAAGCCAATTCTCTTCCTGAGGACTAGTATGCTTTAGTCTAATGTGCACCAGAAGAACTGCCACTAAAGCCCTCTAAAATCCCTCCTGTGTTTCAAGATTGTAAGTGTTCTCCAACCTCTCAAAGCATAAATCACTGAAGATGCTTCAGTTGATTTATGGAGGTCATTTCATGAGAGTGCATTTGGCACCTTTATATGTCTCACTGAATAAGGTTTTCTTTGTAGAGATCAGAGAAGGTTTTGTCAGAGGAGATGTGTGGCAGTCACACATTACCTTTGCAGATTCTTTGCAGATTTGAAAGGCACAAATTACCTTTCAACCCAATTTCAGCAATGAATAAATTCCAGTCCACACTCGCAGAGTTTCCTATTTGGAAACCACTAAAATTAACACATTTCAGTGAATTCCTATCAGAGCAGGCCTTATAAATGGATACGTTGGATAATGATCTACATGCCAGAGAGGCCCTTCTCCCTTCCAGTCCCCTCACCAAAAATCTTTCTGCCAGTCCCAGGATCAATTTCTACCATTAGTGTGTTATTCTTTTAAGTGTTAGAGGTTTGTTTCGTTTTGCCTTGATCATCCAGAACTTGCTATGAAAATTCAAAGACCTCTTGAGGGGCATTACATTAAGCCTTTTTAAGCTATCAATTCACTTCCCAGCTACCCAAGAGTTAGTTAAGAGCCTGGAGGTGAAAGAGGAGGGTAAAGAGAGGGATCTGAGATGCCAGGGCCTCCCAAAAGGAAGGAAACCTTTCTCAATTGATTTCTATTTGCAGTGTGTTTTTGCATACTATGGAGAAGATAAACAGGATATTCTGGAATGGTACCAGCTCAGAAATTAGAGAAAACCTTGAAGGTTTTCTAAGGAATCAATACATCATCTCTGCATCTATAGTCTGGGAAGCTCTATGGCTGGGGTTGTTGATGTTCCCCTTTCCTGTAGACAACGGATATATGGTGACTTGCAGAATCTGCAATGGAATCTTATGTCATGGTGCCCTATTTGATGGCTGTTAAATGGTCACTGATGTAATGGTCAAATTTCGAAGTCTAACTTCCAACTGACACACAGGATCACCTCATTTCAAAGTTGGAGGATGTCTTAGAGAGTATGTAGTTCATTTGCCAATTTAAGAATCGAGATCCATCTAAATAACAAATGCCAAGTGGTCTTCCAGTCTCTGCTTGAACACTTGCCAGGCTGGGGAACTCAAGCATTCAATTTTCAGAAAGTTCTTAAATTTTATTCTTATGTATTATAAAAATCTGCCTGCCTGAGATTTCTATCCATGAATTCTAATCCAATACCCTGAGTTTCCACAGAATAAGCTAGACACACATGACAGTCATTCAAACATCTGAAGACAGCTGTCACATACCCTGAGTATTTTATGTACCAAAAGTGCTGAATAACATACACACTACCTTTGATTTAAAGAAATTCTAGCATATTTTCAGCAAATATTAGTCAATAAGGAGAGTAAAAGTCTTGTCCGAGGGCCTCTGTTTAAGTATCCTAATGTGCTAACATGGCCTCCTGGACAACCATGTCGGCAGACATGTCAACAGACATGGATATACAGAATGTACTTGCCCATGTGAAAGTTTTGGGAGGCTATTAAAACCATTCTGAACTCTTTATTTCTTCTTTTATAGCTATATATTTTCATCTTCTTTTTAGAAGGACTACAAGATACAGCATTTTGAAATTTTGGACTCAACTTCATTAACTAGCCTCTCACTGGTTATATAAAACCCTTTGCAACCAAAGCTTCCATTTCTCACCTGTGTCTTTACAGAGTGGCATTGTGTCTGAGTGCAGAAGTGCGGCTAGCAAGGAATGGGATCCACGCGCTTGGGTATAGATGGGTATCATAGGTGCTTAGACCCATTTTTACTTTCCCCTTAGGTTGGATTCCATAAGTAAGACCTTTCCTATCATTTCAGAGTTTTACTTGGATGTCAGTGAGATTAAAAGAATTTTTGTTTTTGTTTTGTTGTTTTCTGTTTTTTTTTAATGTCTGAAACATTTATATTAGCATATTTCCATATAAATAACCCAAAGAAAGTTTAGTATTAGTTGTTCTTTTGGTTTGTTTGTTTATACTGCAGGTTCTTATTAGTCATCCATTTTATACACATCAGTGTATACATGTCAATCCCAATGGCCCAATTCAGCACACCCACACCCACACCCCACAGTGGTTTTCCCCCCTTGGTGTCCATACGTTTGTTCCCTACATGTGTGTCTCAACTTCTGCCCTGCAAACCGGTTCATCTGTACCATTTTTCTAGGTTCCACATACATGCGTTAATATACGATATTTGTCCTTTTTTTCATAGACTTTTTTTTTAACATCTTTATTGGAGTACAATTGCTTTACAATGGTGTGTTAGTTTCTGCTTTATAACTAAGTGAATCAGTTATACATATAGATATGTTCCCATATCTCTTCCTTCTTGTGTCTCCCTCCCTCCCACCCTCCCTATCCCACCCCTCTAGGTGGTCACAAAGCACCGAGCTTATCTCCCTGTGCTGTGCGGCTGCTTCCCACTAGCTATCTATTTTACGTTTGGTAGTGTATATATGTCCATGCCACTCACTCACTTTGTCACAGCTTAACCTTCCCCCTCCCCATATCCTCAACTCCATTCTCTAGTAGGCCTGTGTCTTTATTCCCATCTTACCCCTAGGTTCTTCATGACCTTTTTTTTTTGTCGTCTTAGATTCCATATATATGTGTTAGCATACGGTATTTGTTTTTCTCTTTCTGACTTACTTCACTCTGTATGACAGACTCTAGGTCCATCCACCTCACTACAAATATCTCAATTTAGTTTCTTTTTATGGCTGAGTAATATTCCATTGTATATATGTGCCACATCTTCTTTATCCATTCATCTGATGATGGACACTTAAGCTGCTTCCATGTCCTGGCTATTGTAAATAAAGCTGCAATGAACATTTTGGTATACGACTCTTTTTGAATTATGGTTTTCACAGGGTATATACCCAGTAGTGGGATTGCTGGGTCGTATGGTAGTTCTATTTTTCATTTTTTAAGGAACCTCCATACTGTTCTCCATAGTGGCTGTATCAATTTACACTTCTACCAACAGTGCAAGAGTGTTCCCTTTTCTCCACACCCTCTCCAGCATTTACTGTTTCTAGATTTCTTGATGATGGCCATTCTGACTGGTGTGAGATGATATCTCATTGTAGTTTTGATTTGCATTTCTCTAATGATTAATGATGTTGAGCATTCTTTCATGTGTTTGTTGGCAATCTGTATATCTTCTTTGGAGAAATGTCTATTTAGGTCTTCTGCCCGTTTTTGGATTGGGTTGTTTGTTTTTTTGTTACTGAGCTGCATGAGCTGCTTGTAAATCTTGGAGATTAATCCTTTGTCAGTTGCTTCATTTGCAAATATTTTCTCCCATTCTGAGGGCTGTCTTTTGGTCTTGTTTATGGTTTCTTTTGCTGAGCAAAAGCTTTTAAGTTTCATTAGGTCCCATTTGTTTATTTTTGTTTTTATTTCCATTTCTCTAGGAGGTGGGTCAAAAAGGATCTTGCTGTGATTTATGTCATAGAGTGTTCTGCCTATATTTTCTCTAAGAGTTTGATAGTGTCTGGCCTTACATTTAGGTCTTCAATCTATTTTGAGTTTATTTTTGTGTATGGTGTTAGGGAGTGTTCTAATTTCATACTTTTACATGTACCTGTCCAGTTTTCCCAGCACCACTTATTGAAGAGGTTGTCTTTTCTCCACTGTATAGTCTTGCCTCCTTTATCAAAGAAAAGGTGACCATATGTGCGTGGGTTTATCTCTGGGCTTTTTATCCTGTTCCATTGATCTATATTTCTGTTTTTGTGCCAGTACCATACTGTCTTGATTACTGTAGCTTTGTAGTATAGTCTGAAGTCAGGGAGCCTGATTCTTCCAGCTCCATTTTTCGTTCTCAAGATTGCTTTGGCTATTCGGGGTCTTTTGTGTTTCCATACAAATTGTGAAATTTTTTGTTCTAGTTCTGTGAAATATACCAGTGGTAGTTTGATAGGGATTGCATTGAATCCGTAGATTGCTTTGGGTAGTAGAGTCATTTTCACAATGTTGATTCTTCCAATCCAAGAACATGGTATATGTCTCCATCTATTTGCATCATCCTTAATTTTTTTCATCAGTGTCTTATAATTTTCCGCATACAGGTATTTTGTCTCCTTAGGTAGGTTTATTCCTAGATATTTTATTCTTTTTGTTGCAGTGGTAAATGGGAGTGTTTTCTTAATTTCACTTTCAGATTTTTCATCATTAGTATATAGGAATGCCAGAGATTTCTGTGCATTAATTTTATATCCTGCTACTTTACCAAATTCACTGATTAGCTCTAGTAGTTTTCTGGTGGCATCTTTAGGATTCTCTATGTAGAGTATCATATCATCTGCAAACAGTGACAGCTTTACTTCTTCTTTTCCAATTTGGATTCCTTTTATTTCTTTTTCTTCTCTGATTGCTGTGGCTAAAACTTCCAAAACTATGTTGAATAATAGTGGTGAGAGTGGGCAACTGTCAATTTCTCCTTTTATGGATGTTAGTATTTGCCTTTTGTATTGAGGTGCTCCTATGTTGGGTGCATAAATATTTACAATTGTTATATCTTCTTCTTGGATCGATCCCTTGATCATTATGTAGTGTCCTTCTGTGTCTCTTGTAATAGTCTTTATTTTAAAGTCTATTTTGTCTGATATGAGAATTGCTACTCCAGCTTTCTTTTGGTTTCCATTTGCATGGAATATCTTTCTCCATCCCCTCACTTTCAGTCTGTATGTGTCCCTAGGTCTGAAGTGGGTCTCTTGTAGACAGCATATATATGGGTCTTGTTTTTGTATCTATTCAGCCAGTCTGTGTCTTTTGGTGGGAGCATTTAATCCATTTACATTTAAGGTAATTATCGATATGTATGTTCCTAGTCCCATTTTCTTAATTGTTCTGGGTTTGTTATTGTAGGTCTTTTCCTTCTCTTGTGTTTCTTGCCTAGAGAAGTTCCTTTAGCATTTGTTGTAAAGCTGGTTGGGTGGTGCTGAGCTCTCTCAGCTTTTGCTTGTCTGTAAAGGTTTTAATTTCACCATCAAATCTGAATGAGGTCCTTGCTGGGCAGAGTAATCTTGGTTGTAAGTTTTTCTCCTTCATCACTTTAAATATGTCCTGCCAGTCCCTTCTGGCTTGCAGAGTTTCTGCTGAAAGATCAGCTGTTAACCTTATGGGGATTCCCTTGTGTGTTATTTGTTGTTTTTGCCTTGCTGCTTTTAATATGTTTTCTTTGTATTTAATTTTTGATAGTTTGATTAATATGTGTCTTGGCGTGTTTCTCCTTGGATTTATCCTATATGGGACTCTCTGTGCTTCCTGGACTTGATTAACTATTTCCTTTCCCATATTAGGGAATTTTTCAACTATAATCTCTTCAAATATTTTCTCAGTCCCTTTCTTTTTCTCTTCTTCTTCTGGGCCCCTATAATTCGAATGTTGGTGCGTTTAATGTTGTCCCAGAGGTCTCTGAGACTGTCCTCAGTTATTTTCATTCTTTTTTCTTTATTCTGCTCTGCAGTAGTTATGTCCACTATTTTATCTTCCATGTCACTTATTTGTTCTTCTGCCTCAGTTATTCTGCTATTGATCCCTTCTAGAGTATTTTTAATTGCATTTATTGTGTTGTTCATTGTTGCTTGTTTCCTCTTTAGTTCTTCTAGGTCCTTGTTACATGTTTCTTTCATTTTCTGTATTCTATTTCCAATGTTTTGGGTCATCTTTACTATCATTATTCTGAATTCTTTTTCAGGTAGACTGCTTATTTTCTCTTCATTTGTTAGGTCTGGTGGTTTTTTCTTTGCGCATTCATCTATTGTGTGTTTTTCTGTCTTCTCATTTTGCTTATCTTACTGTGTTTGGGGTCTCCTTTTTGCAGGCTGCAGGTTTGTAGTTCCCGTTGTTTTTGATGTCTGTCCCCAGGGGCTAAGGTTGGTTCATTGGGTTGTGCAGGCTTCCTGGTGGTTGGGACTAGTGCCTGTGTTCTGGTGGATGAGGCTGGATCTTGTCTTTCTGGTGGGCAGGCCCACGTCTGGTGGTGTGTTTTGGGGTGTCTGTGGCCTTATTATGATTTTAGGCAGCCTTTCTGCTAATGGGTGGGGTTGTGTTCCTGTCTTGCTGGTCGATTGGCATAGGGTGTCCAGCACTGTAGCTTGCTGGTCGTTGAGTGAAGCTGGGTCTTGGTGTTGAGATGGAGATCTCTGGGAGATTTTCGCCATTTGATATTACGTGGAGCTGGGAAGTCTCTTGTGGATCAGTGTCATGAAGTTGGCTCTCCCACCTCAGAGGCACAGCACTGACTCCTGGCTGCAGCACCAAGAGCCTTTCATCCACACAGCTCATAATAAAAGGGAGAAAAGAAAAGAAAAGAAAAGAAAAGAGGATAAAATAAAATAAAGTTATTAAAATAAAAAATAATTATTAAGAAAAAAGTTTTTTTAAAAAATGGACAGACAGAACCCTAGGACAAATGGTGAAAGCAAAGCTATACAGACAAAATCTCACATAGAAGCATACACATACACACTCACAAAAAGAAGAAAAGGGGAAAAAATAATATATCTTGCTCCCAAAGTCCACGTCCTCAATTTGGTATGATTCGTTGTCTATTCAGGTATTCCACAGATACAGAATACATCAAGTTGATTGTGGAGATTTAATCCGCTGCTCCCGAGGCTGCTGGGAGAGATTTCCCTTTCTCTTCTTTGTTTGCACAGCTCCCGGGGTTCAGCTTTGGATTTGGACCCGCCTCTGTATGTAGATCGCCGGAGGGCGTCTGTTCTTCGCTCAGACAGGACGGGGTTAAAGGAGCAGCTGATTCGGGGGCTCCGGCTCACTCAGGCCGGGGCGGAGGGGGGGCACGGAGTGCGGAGCGAGCCTGCGGTGGCAGAGGCCGCCGTGACATTGCACCAGCCTGAGGCCGCCGTCTGTTCTCCCGGGGAAGTTGTCCCTGGATCACGGGACCCTGGCAGTGGCGGGCTGCATGGGCTCCCGGGAGGGGAGGTGTGGACAGTGACCTGTGCTTGCACACAGGCTTCTTGGTGGCGGCGGCAGCAGCCTTAGCGTCCCACGCCCGTCTCTGGGGTCCACGCTGATAGTCGCGGCTCGCGCCCGTCTCTGGAGCTCCTTTAAGCAGCGCTCTTAATACCCTCTCCTCGCACACCAGGAAACAAAGAGGGAAGAAAAAGTCTCCTGCCTCTTCGACAGGTCCAGACATTTTCCTGGACTCCCTCCCGGCTAGCTGTGGCGCAATTAGCCCCTTCAGGCTGTGTTCACGCCGCCAGCCCCAGTCCTCTCCCTGGGATCTGACCTCCGAAGCCCGAGCCTCAGCTCCCAGCCCCCGCCCGTCCCAGCAGGTGAGCAGAAAAGCCTCTCGGGCTGGTGAGTGCTGGTCGGCACCGAACCTCTGTGCGGGAATCTCTCCGCTTTGCCCTCTGCACCCCTGTTGCTGTGCTCTCCTCCGCGGCTCCAAAGCTTCCCCCCTCCGCTACCCGCAGTCTCCGCCTGCGAAGGGGCTTCCTAGTGTGTGGAAACCTTTCCTCCTTCACAGCTCCCTCCCACTGGCGCAGGTCCTGTCCCTATTCTTTTGTCTGTTTTTTCTTTTGCCATACCCAGGTACGTGGGGAGTTTCTTGCCTTTTGGGAGGTCTGAGATCTTCTGCCAGCGTTCAGTAGGTGGTCTGTAGGAGTTGTTCCACGTGTAGATGTATTTCTGATGTGTCTGTGGGGAGGAAGGTGATCTCCGCGTCTTATTTTTCTGCCATCTTCCTCAACTCCTGTCCTTTTTTTAAAAAGGACGTCTGAAGTATGAGTAGGGTTGAACTACCCCCCTTCCTCTCCCACCCTCAAAAATGAGAATAATCTGAAATTTCTTGCATTTGGAGAATCTGGGTCGAGGGACAGTAACACAGTTGCAAACACAGCCTCAGATGTCCCAAACTGTCTGTAAACACAATGGAAGGAGGCAGAGACCACAACTGGCAATGTTTGCTGGTGAGAGAAAAGCTGGATTGGGAGCCAGGAAATTTAGATTCTTTCTCAGCTCTGCATACTAACTTTGAGACCTTCATTAGATCTTCTCACATCTCATTTCTTCGTCTTTAGAAGAGACATAATACTTTCCCTACATATGTCCCAAGGTTGCTCCTAAGGGAATTTTAAAAAGCTAGTATATATTGTTGCAAGATATTAATCCTTTTGCGTTTCTTTTTTGCCCTTCCTTGTTGGAGTCCTTTTCTTTCCTCTCAGTCAGCAGCAGCCACATTGCCTCAGGGGACTGGCATCCCTTAGCGGTACAGGCACCCATAGAGCAGGAATGCAGCGAGAAAAATGAGTCTACACTCAGTTCTGACTTCCAAAAGAAAAACAATTTTTTTGGATACTTACATGAGAAACATGCAAAATAATAAAATAAGCCCAAATACTTATTTTGAAGCAGTAGGTTTTGTTGGGAAAAGAACGTTACTGTGAGAATCAAAGGAAAGATCTTCAAAGAGTAGGCCAGAGGAAGCCAGATGACAGTCACCTGGATTTTGAGGGTCGAGGGGAGGGAGAGATAGCACAGGGCCCTGACCTTAAAGGAGGTTTTGCAGAGAGCCTCAGACAAGGGGATCAGGTCTAAGAATCCACTGGGAATAAGTGGAAATGGCCCAGGACTTTCCTTGAACAAATGACAAAGTCTGGAAGCCTCCAGACGAGGCTTTATGAGTTATCATTTATGTCATCACTGTGGGTCCCTTAGGCTGAACTTCTTCTCTCTGGCAGATGAAAGCTTTCCATTCACAGCTATGGGCACCTCACCCAGGAGTCAGTCAACCAAAGTGACTCTCCATGACCCAGCAATTTGCTAGCCCCTTCCAAACTGCTCTATGTGAGTACCACTCTTCTCAACAACCTAGGGCACCTGTCAGCACCCTCCATGACCAAAGAAAAATTGATGGGCCTGGACAATGATGAAACTCACCCTGTTATGATATAAAAGTTTTTTGGAAAGGAAAAATATAGTACACAAATGTAAGGACTTACGAAACAAATAAAGAAAAAAAATTGTTTCATTCATCTCATTCCTTTCATTTCTTAAAGTAAAAGAGCCTAGCATCTTAGATAAGACTGGCTATGAATTATATCATATTTTATATCAAATAATCTGTCCTACTCCTAAATTATACTCCTGTTAGTTATGAAATCGATCCAGAAAAAAATTGTTCCAGCCTAATAACATTTGCCCAAATAACGATTCCTAGTTTATCTGCATGATTGGCAGTGTTGACATGTATATGTATGTCCAAGTGAAAAGCAAATTAAAAGCAGTAGAATCCAGTTTTTTTCCTAAGAAGAATGGCTCTTTCTAGTTAATGTGATACTTATAAACAAAGCATGTTCTGAGTCCTTACTGTACACACGGGAGATGTGAAGCACACAGTGCTGACCCCAAACCACACAGCGTGACACAGGGCCTTCTGGAAAGAACCTCAAGAATGTTCCCAAAGAGAAGCCTCTGAATTTGTGTAGGATTTAGACAGAAAATGTGTAAGTGGTACCAGAAGAGTTAAAAGGCGTGAACAAAGGTAAAAAAGCAGGAAAGGGATTAAGTGTTGAGGGAGTGGAAATTTTCAGCTAAAATCCGTCTCCAAAACAGGGTTCTAGACTCACCAAAGTCATGTGACGTTTCTGTACTGTTAAACTTCATTGTAATAAAATGAGAGAAAAATGTATGCCCTTTTATTCATAACCTAGCTGTGGACCACTGCCTGAAAGGTTTGTACAGATGCATGTCACAAGAGATGTTCACATAATAAAATTTGTAGTTACTAATGCAGTTTTGATTAAGAAAAAAAAAAAAAAAACAGGATTGTAGAGTAGGAGGCCAGAGGTTTCACCACTGACTCCTTGTGACCTGGGACAAACCTGAGTGTTGCAAGTGTCTCTGGGGCATCCAAAGACTTGGGAGATAAGGCTGGAATTTAAGTCTCAGGTTCAGCATTTACTAACTGTTGGGCTTTAGGCAAGATATTTGTCATATCTGAGCTCCGTCTTCTCCATCTGTAAGTGGGCACAATTGCTACTACCACCTGACTCAGTGATCCTGGAGGTGGAAACCGCTTGTCAACTAGAAAGCATTAAAGAAGACACGGGAGAGTTACGTGGCATGAACTGTTTAAAGTGGGATAAAATGCCTTTGCCAAATGCTTGTGTTTCTAACAGTGGCATGACTCTAAAGGGTCTTGGAAGAGAGATGTGTGAAGGTATTTCATTATGGTGCACATAGCTGTGCCACTCTTCTTTTGGCACAGAACTATACAGAAATCCTCAAATAGGCATTTGCTAACAATAACCTGATGTAATAATCTATCAGTTTCTTCCATAAGCATGCTGTGACTAATGACTAATTACCCAGATCCTTTGAAATGAATTTATCAACACAGCCAGTGTTTTATTTTTGGAAACTCTAAGTTGTGAACTAAAGGAAGCCTTATTCTGAAAGTATTAGACTCTCTCATGCTATTATTTCAGAGACAAAGAATTCTTCTGGATGAGCAAGTAGCGCTTAGAAAGTAAATTTCCATTTAGTACATCCACAGAAATATATCAAATGAACCAAGCAAGACCAGGAGTGATCTGGAAAGAGAGACTCTGCTTCAGCTGCCTTCCTACTCCATTTTGACTGCCCCCAAAGAAGCACTGAATTGTTCACTTTAAAATGATTAATTTTATGTTATGTGAATGTTATGTGAATTTCTCCAGAATTTAAAAAAAAAATGTAAGGCTAGCACCCCCCATCAAGAAGTTTATGGTTATGGTCTGATAAAGATGACAAGCCTACCCTGCACTCATCCAACAAATATTTCCTGAATATTTCATTCTGGGCATAAATGTAATACTAAGCAATGTATATAAACAATGCAAAGTGCCTTAAGGTTAGGGGCTTTGTAGCAAAACTGAATGCTTGGAATTAATGGGGAGGAGGTGAGTGCTGGCTTCTTGGCTGTGCTAGAGAGCATTATGAATATAAGTAAAAGGTGAAAAAAAAAAGGAAGCTTTTAGCCAGAAAGAATGGAAAAAAGGCCCCAAAGTGACCATGAACATGGCATGCATGCTGGATAACAAGGAAGCCACCCTGATTTCCATGTTCTTCTTTTCTGATATGACTACAAGAAATGCTATTTGGAATGCATCAAGCCATGGAACAGAGTTAATCACAAGATGGGTTAATCACAGATTGTGTGCTCGATGGCTGTGCAGGTGCCTGGACATAGGATGCCTATCAAGGTATCAACCTCTGCTGCTGGTTCCAAATGTGTCCTGCCCAAAATGTCATTATGAGAAACTTGGATGAAGATATAAATAGCACTGATGATCAAATTTACAGTTGATCATAACATTGGGAGAGAACATTTATACATAGGGTGACAGACAGAAAATCCATAAAGAATTCTTCTGGCTGAAATCATGGCCAGATTGGACAAGATGAAATTTAATCTAGATAAAGATATTTATTTCTGGAGGGAAAAAAATCTACCCAAGTACAGTTATGAGACACTTGACTTAAAAGCAGTACAAATAATAATTAGAAGGGCTCGTGGTTTTAGTTGACTATAAAGTTAATATAAACCATGAGAGCCCCACCTCCCCCAAACTAATATAGGGGTCAGTGCAAGGTGCCTCATGCTAGAATGAATAGTGTCAACCAGGAGAGCCTCCAGACGAGAACCAGGAGGGAAGGGATTTTTGAGGATCATTTGAAGAAACTGGTTGTGTATTATTTGGGGAAGACAACACATGGTAACCATTTACAGATACCTAAAAGCTAGTGGGTGGAAAAAGGGCAGAACTAAGGTCAATGGACAATTTTATACAGACTTCAAATTTACCTGTATTCAAGAAAGACATTTCTGACAATTAAAGTGTATGAAAGGGAATGTGCTTCCCTATGTCGCCTGTGACTAAAGGTGTTAATATTGCTCCTGAGTGATAGCGTGGGTCATTGATCATCAGATGGATATAGGATTAGACTATCTAAGGTTCCTTTCAGTGCTGAGCTCTGATGGTTCAAAAGAGATGAAGAATGTATTCCATAACATCTTTTTTTAATATAGTTTTTTGTTTGTTTGTTTTGTTTCTAATTTTATTTATTTATTTTTGGCTGTGTTGGGTCTTTGTTTCTGTGCGAGGGCTTTCTCTAGTTGCGGCAAGTGGGGGCCACTCTTCATCGCGGTGCACGGGCCTCTCACTATCGCGGCCTCTCTTGTTGTGGAGCACAGGCTCCAGACGCGCAGGCTCAGTAATTGTGGCTCACGGACCTAGTTGCTCTGCGGCATGTGGGATCCTCCCAGACCAGGGCTTGAACCTGTGTCCCCTGCATTGGCAGGCAGATTCTCAACCACTGCGCCACCAGGGAAGCCCCTATTCCATAACATCTTACAGAAAAACCTAAACAAACTTTTTGGCCAACCCAATAGTAAGGGTCAAAAGTTAAGAGTTCTTTGGGTCTGATCTGGAGGACAGAAGAGAGTAAAGTATTAAGCAGATGAGAGACAGGATAAAAGTTTTATCTGAAGACAGTCCTAGCAGGAGCATATGGAATGGAGAGAAGGAGAAAGATGGGAAGCCAGAAAGCCAGAAATTAAGCTGTGGCAGTGATCCGGTTATGAGGCAACAGGGTCTGGATTGGGCCAATGGTAATACAATTAAGAAGGAAATGGCATAATACATAGTATAAGAAAAGCTGTCAGGATTTAGTCATTAGCAACTTTATGGGAGATGGAGTAAAGGCATAAGCTTATTTGAGTCATTGGAAATGAAGTGATAATAAGAGACTCAAGTGGAAAGGGCTGGTAGGCAATCAGGCCTGTGGTACTGGAGACTTGGATGATACATCACAGATAGAGATAAAGATTCGAGATTTATTGGAATAAAGCTGATGGCTGAAGTGGAGAAACAGAGGGGCTCTTAAAGAAAAAAAAATGAGAAAAGAGAAAAAAGATCAAGGTCTAAATTAAATCTTAGGAAAGAGCAAGTGGTAAGGGATTCCAAGGTGGAAGAAAAGACAGCAAAGGTGATACAGGAGAGATGAGAGGAGCAGAAGACCCTGGACACTGTGTATCCTGAAAACCAACAGAGGAAAGAGATCCAGGAGGGGGGGTGACTGTGCCAAACACAGCTGTCCTCAGGGTCCAAGATCTGATGTTCCAAGATCACCAAGAGTGGAAGAAGTAGTTTACAGTGGAGTAGACACCTGTTCTGTCACTCTGCAACAGCCCTGCTCCCCACAGAATTTTCCTCTGCTATAATCACTTTATGTTATATGGCTGTAAGTTCCAGTTAGACACACACATATACGCTCAAGAACAACAACCCACAGTCTTGAGTTATGGATTCGGGAAACCTAAGCATAAGCGAGCTGAGCCCAAGTTAGACTACACCACATTGTCCACTGACTGGAACAATTGTATCAGGTTACTGTACAGATTACCCATTTAACAAGGTTTAGAATTATCTTTTACTCATGAGGCAAACCAGTGACAGAACCAAGCACTGAAGTAGGAAGTTCTGCCTTCCAGATTGTTATGGACTGAACTGTATCCCCCAGAATTCATACATGGAAGCCCTAATCCCTAATGCATTTGGTTAATAATAAGGTAATTAAGGTTAACCAGGGTCATTAGGAATCCTAATCCGATAGGATTGGTGTCCTTAGAAGAAGAGGAAGAGACACCAGGGATGCAGCCACACAGAGGAAATGCCATGTGAGGACACAGTGAGATGGTGCCATCTACAATCCAAGTAGAGAGACCTCACCAGGAACCAGCTCTGCTGGCACCTTGATCTTGCACTTCTGGCCTCTGGAACCGTGAGAGAATAAATTTCTGTTGTTTAAGTGGTATTTTGCTATGGCAGGCCAGGCAGACTAATACACAGATCATGGGTCTCCTTTAGTTTTTGGGTCAATAACCTGGGCATTGTTTAATACCTTTGCTCAGTATCTCAGTCACTCACTGGGACTAAGTTCAATATTTATTGGAAGTTCTACTAACGGAGAACCCCACACTGCGAGCACCAGGTAACTTTCTGCAGGTGCCTCAGTGAATTTGTTGGTTAAAACAATTTCTCAACTTTTCCACTAAACTGAAAGTTAATCAAAAGGAAAGCCACGTGGGATGAAAAAAAATACTCAGGTTTTGAAGACTATTTTATCCCAGGACTACCTCTTGCAGGGTGGCCTTACACAGAGACTTCAGAGACCAACCTTCCTGGTTTGCCATGTGTTGCCCTAAGGGGCCTCAAATTCCTACATCATTCACTTCAATGAGGTTGTTACTGAAATGCAGATGTTACCCCGAGAGTTGCTGGGTTGGTTTAAATCATTAGCATTACAATTAGATCCTTAGCTTAGCAAATTTCTGAGAACACGAGCCACATGACAGATTAGTTCTGACGGGCAATCAGCGGTCAGAAGAAGATCAGAGCTTCCGGGTGTGTCCGGACCAGCCAAGTGCTCCTGATGAGCATTTGGCATCAGGCAGAATGAGGTAGAAGGGGGGTGAGCATGCCCAACAGGGAGGAGAGAAAAAGGAAGGAAACAACGGTCCCAGAGAGATGCTGTTTCTCCCTCTCCATTTTATCAGAAACCATCCTTAGGGTACTTTATCACAGCTGTGAGGATCTCTTCTATAGATTCTTATAGAAGTAAGATTAGGACTCTGAAGGACTGTGGCAATTCTGAGTCCTTCAGAACAGCGGACCCCAACCTTTTTGGCACCAGGGACCAGTTCTGTGGAAGACAATTTTTTCATGGACGGGGGTGGGGGGATGGTTCAGGGGGTAATGAGGATGAAAGGGGAGCGATGGGGAGTGGCAGACGAAGCTTCGCTCGCCACTGCTCACCTCCTGCTGTGCGGCCCGGTTCCTAACAGGCCACGGACTGGTACCGGTCTGAAAACAAAGTCCAAGTAAATCCTGGTGCCCTGTGCCACAAATCCTGGTGGCGACATGTACTCACAGCCTGAGATTTGGTTTCAGTCCAATCCCCCAAGGAGAGACTGGATGAAAAACATTCCGTATGCGGCCAATATGAAGAAAAGAGCAGTCATCAAAAAAAGCAACCCAGGGGACTTCCCTGGTGGTCCAGTGGTTTAGACTCCGAGCTCACAATGCAGGGGGCCCAGGTTAGATCCCTGGTCAGGGAAGTAGATCCCGTATGCCACAACTAAGACCCGGCGCAGCCAAATAAATAAATAAACACTAAAAACAAAACAAAACAAGCAACCCAGCTGAAAAGAATGGCTTAAATCAGAGCTCCAGAAGTGCCCTCTACAGCCAGCAGCAGGTGCTGTGTGTTTGGTCGCGTCACCCTGGACCAGGGGGTCACCCAGGTGAGACACAGAGAAGGAACTCTGCAGGTGTGTACACAGGAGATGTCTGGGGCTTGCCTTTCAAAATGTGCTGCTCTGTAAACCTGTAAGACTGTGGCTCTGGTGTTCAGCATGCAAAGAATCATCTGCGGTGCTTGTAAAGATGGTGCTTCCTGCTTCCCCTAGAGAATGCTGAATCCAGAAACTGCATTCCTAACCAGCTCCCCAGACGATTCTACCGCAGAGTGGTCTGCGGACCACACTTTGAGAATCTCTGCTGCAGGGGTTCTGGATCACACAGAGAATAAACAACTTTAGAAACAGTTCCTGAGTGGCCTGAAAATGTCTATGCACTTTCAAAGGGGCTTCTGGAAGCATTTACCTCAGGGCTCCCTTTGCAAGGAGAAGTTTCTTTGATTTGTGAAAAGCCATGAGGTCCTCTGGCTCTGACAGGAGACACTTCTTTTTTTTTTTTTTTTTTGCGGTACGCAGGCCTCTCACTGTTGTGGCCTCTCCCGTTGCGGAGCACAGGCTCCGGACGCGCAGGCCCAGCGGCCATGGCTCACGGGCCCAGCCGCTCCGCGGCATGTGGGATCTTCCCGGACCGGGGCACGAACGCGTGTCCCCTGCATCGGAAGGTGGACTCTCAACCGCTGCGCCACCAGGGAAGCCCAGGAGACACTTCTAATTGGGAGTGAGTACTGCCAACTCCACTCGCCTTCTCTGAGCCCACCCAACACGGTCTGCAGGCACCTGCCCCGACACAGAGCCCAGTAGTGAGACACATGAGATCAGATATTAATCACTGCTTTGAGAACATCAATTTGTTGGCTGACTAGTTGCTGGTTTACAGAAACAAGCAGCAGTAGCCTTAAAATGGGAGAAAAGGCCAATGAAAGAGTGCAGAAGAGCTACCTTGAGGAGTCTGTTCCTGGCCAGGGCTGCCGGAGGTACGTGAGGGCATTCTGATGCTCCATTTAGGAGCTCAGGCCCTTAGGAGACCAGTGACTCACCCGGAGGCCTTCTTGCTTCTCCACCTTTTGGCATGCATGAAGCAATGTGGGTAGGCAGGAGCCTGTCACCAGGGCATTTATCGCATTTAGATTAGCTGCTTAAAAATCCCTTATGAGAAACTAGGAAGGAACCTGGTGTCATTTTCTCCATAGAGACCTGAATTTAAAAAGCCTTCCTAGTCCCATGCCAGCATTTCCTAAGTGAGCCTTTCTTCTGTCACTGCAGAGCCAGAAGGTAGCGGCATCACCTAGCAGCTGCTTGCAAAGTGCAAATTACATAACGTGTGCTATGTAAGCAAAGGACGGCAGCTTAGGCTGAGCAGAAGACAGCCACTCCCGCTTTGATCTCAAATGCCCCTTTATGTGCTCTGACCCAGAGGTCCCCCAAACAGACTAAGGATGATGGGACTAATGGAAGCAGCTATTCCTGCCAGGTGTCTGATACCCTCAGGGATTTGGAAAGTCCTAGTCCTCCCACCCCTGGCCCTGTGCAGAATGGACATGGAATGCGATGAGATCGGGGTGAGGGGCATTCATCCCAAGACTTGAAGCCCTCCATCCTAATACGCAAGCACATGTTTGAATGTAATAAGTTTGAAACTTGTAGCATAAATGACTACACTTTTTTGAAGCGAGGCATCCTCTCTGCCTTCCCCAGTTTCATTCATTCTCTCACTCTTTTATCCACTCTCTTTTTCATCTTTTTTGTCATTTCTTTGCCTCTCCTGCTTTCTTCTTTCCTCTTCTCCATCTCTCTTTCTCCTATGTCTTCTTCCCACCCTCCCTCAGTCGCCCCTTCCTCTTCTCTTCCACCTTATCTTTCATTCAAATGACATTTATTTGATACCTGCTACCTGTCAGATAGTAAGACAACAAAATGAAAAATGCCATCCTGACCTCATTCAGTCAGGACCTATTTTGAGAGCTCCTTTGTGCCAAGCACTGTTGTGGGTGTTCGAGACGCACAATGAACCAAACAGAGTAATGGTCCCCATCCTTGTGAAGCCTAGTAAAAGCTGTAAAGAAGCCATGAAAATACAGTGGGGAGTACCAAGGTTCAGGCCGGGGAGTCATGAGAGACCTCTGGTAGGATTCAGTGTTTGAGCAGAGCCTGGAAGGAGATGTAACAGTTAGCCCTGTGGGCAGAGGAGGGAACATGTGCAAAGGCAAGAAGGTGTAAGAGCATGTGCCATTGGGGACCTACAGGTAGGTAATGTCGTCTAAGGATGATGATGCCTGTGGGTGTAGCAGAAGCTGAAGCTGAAGACCCCAGCAAGGACCAAGGAGTAAAGGTCCTGATGCACCAAAGAGAGGGATCTGCAATGTATTCTGAAGGCCATGGGGCACCACTTACGGATTTTAAATAGATGAGTAACAAGACAAGATCTGCACTTTAAAAAGATAATTCCGAGAGCAAACCACTCCAAGGGTAAGACTGGTGAGGGACAATGGCAGAGGGAAAGTGAGCAGCAAAGAGATTATCTCAATAATCCCAGTGGGAGATGGACTGGGGGAGACATAAGAAAATCTCTGCCCCCATACATACATATACAGCTATATTTTTTATTGCTCAGTATTGGTCCCTAGAAGACATCCTACTGTACATTTTCAGTCTTGTCCCAAGATGTATAGACTTTCTATAGAGACAGAGTCATTTGTGCTTTCCTGTCTTCATGATGTCTGTCCTGAAGTTCTCTACCAAAACCAACGACCCATGTTTCAGCCCTTGCGGAAAACAGTTTGGCAGTTCCTCAAAAAGTTAAACATGGAATTACCATATGACCCAGCAATTCCACTCCTAGGTACATACCCCAAAGAACTGAAAACAAGTACTCAAATGAACACTTATCCAAAAATGTTTCTAGGGACTTCCCTGGTGGTCCAGTGGTCAAGAATCTGCCTGTCAATGCAGGGAACACGGGTTCAAGCCCTGGTCCGGGAAGATCCCACGTGCCACGGAGCAACTTAAGCCCGTGTGCCACAACTACGGAGCCCACATGCCACAACTACTGAAGCCCACGCGCCTAGAGCCTGTGCTCCGCAACAGGAGAAGCCATCGCAGTGAGAAGCCGGCGCACCACAACGAAGAGTAGCCCCCGCTCACTGCAACTAGAGAGAAAGCCCGTGTGCAGCAAAGAAGACCCAAGGCAGCCAAAAATAAATAAATAAATAAAATTTTAAAAAATGTTCCTAGCAGCAAAAGTTGAAAACAGCGCAAATGTCCATTCATGGATGAATGTGATATATCCATTGAATGGAATATTATTCAGCCATAAAAACAAATGAAGTACTGATACATACTACAATATGGATGAATCTCTATTCTGCTAAGTGAAAGAAGCCAGACACAAAAGGCCATGTTGTATAACTCTATTTGTACGAAATATTAGAAAAAAGTAAATTCACAGAAATAGAAAGCAGACTGGTGGATACCCAGGGTAGGAGGAGGGGGAGGGGGGAGTCCTGAGTAACTGCTTAATGAGTACTGGGTTTTATTCTGGAGTGACGAAATGTTTTAGAACCAGACAGTGGTGGTAGTTGCACAACATTATGAATGTACTATGGCTAATTTTATGTTATATAAATTTCACCTCAATTAAAAAAATTTCTTTTGAAAAACTAATGATCCAATTTCACTCTCCTCTTTCTCCAACCCTGTTCCCCCTATAATCAATGTCCTGATAACTGAAGTGTTATAAGGATGGAGCTGACCAGAGCAAGCCCTCCAGAGTTGGCACACAGCCACGGATGATCACATTTTTCAATTTCCCTTAAGGGTGCTGAGAGTTTAGAGGAGCCAGCAGAATCAGGGAGGTCAGCGAGAACAGGTTTCAGTTTGCTCCTTTGAGTGGTGGAATCTGATAGTTTAAGAGAATGCAATATACCATAGATCAGGGCAACAAGAAGAAGTCCGTGCATGGGAAGAAAGCTTAGGTCCCATTGCAGAAACATGCACAGCAGGCTTTGGGGGAAGTGGCTCAAGAGATGCTTGTAGACTGCAGTGTCTGGCTTCTGCCACGGCTGCGCCTCTGTTTCTTCCTACAGAAAAGACTAATGAAGAGGCTGAAGTACTGTGCACAAGGAAGCTGATTAAACCGCCCTCCTCCGGTCTCTGAGAAGGAGGCATTCTGAGAGCTTGAATCTAGTAAACAAAGCAGCAAGACATGACTTAGTTGCACCAAGCACTGAAAAGGGGCTTTCTAGGGCTTGGAAAGTAGAATTGCACACTAGAAAGGCCTGGAGGCTCTGGGTATGAACATGGATACTGCCACAGACTAACTGTGTGACCATGAGAAGTTATTTATCCTCTCTATGCCTCAGTTTTCTCATCTGTAAAATAGGGATAATTACACCTACCTCATAGCTCATCTGCTCTTGTGAGAAATAAATGATATATGTCACATATTCAGAAAGTGCCGGGAAATATTCAAATTGTTTGATAAGTGGTGTGATATGAATACCAACTCATCAGCATAAACAACGAAATAAGCAATCCAATCAGGAAAGACACCAGCCATGTCCCACCTGTTTGCTGCACAGGTAATGTACAAATCTTCCCTGAAATAGCTCATGGTTCATAGTAAACCTTCAATGAAGAGTAACTATTATTTGGAAGAGGCAGCTAGAAACAGAATCTGGAGGGGGAGGTCATTGTTTCTATAAAATACAGCCCACTCTTAGATAGCTCTATGTATGACAGACAAGGGCAAGTACCGGCTGGAAAAGATCTCTGAAAGTCCCCCCTTGCCCGGGAGCCTCCTCTTTCTCCTGTCCCCTTACCACAGCCCACTTCTGTAGACAGGTGATCTCC
This sequence comes from Mesoplodon mirus, assembly GCF_964341445.2. NCBI lineage: Eukaryota > Metazoa > Chordata > Mammalia > Artiodactyla > Ziphiidae > Mesoplodon > Mesoplodon mirus. Next base: position 68,632,758 of record NC_138984.1, read on the forward strand.
AGGAAAGGTGGCAAAATGGATCCTGTTTCCCAGACACTTAAAATGAAAGCACAAAGGAAGTGTAAATAGGCACAAGGTACATTTAAAACTAGCTAATAATTTGCCATAGAAGTCTAAAGGCCCCGAATAAAAGGACTGCAGAAGCAGCTAGTCCAGGACTTAAAGGGCTGCCCTACCCCCCCAGAAGAGAGGAGCATGAACCAGAATGCAGATCAATGGCTTGATTCCTTCATCAAAAAAGGACTGCTGGGGGCTTCCCTGGTGGCGCAGTGGTTGAGAGTCCGCCTGCCAGTGCAGGGGACGCGGGTTCGTGCCCTGGTCTAGGAGGATCCCACATGCCGCGGAGCGGCTGGGCCCGTGAGCCATGGCTTCTGAGCCTGCGCGTCCGGAGCCTGTTGCTCTGCAACGGGAGAGGCCACAGCAGTGAGAGGCCTGTGTACCGCAAAAAAAAAAAAAAAAAAAAAAAAAAAGGACTGCTATGGGGAGAGGTGGAGGTGGGGTGCAGATGTCGACTAAACTGGCATTGTTCTCAAAAATATTTGAAATATTTATAGTCCCAGGAATAGGGGGTACATTTTAGGGAATTATGTGAGAAGGATGAAAAACAGTTTCTGACTTTGTTCATCCCTTTGCCAGCACAGTCTTCAAGTGTTCAGGTCTGGCTGAATGAATAGACAGATGAGTGCATGGATGGCTCGTGGAAAAGAGAGGACAGGGTATGTTTAGAGAAGAAAAGTGCATATCAGGTGGGTTCCTGGAATGCAATTCTGCCCTAAACTTAAGGAAATTAAGGAACGACTCAGATGAGATGAAAGATTCTGCCCTGACACAGGAAAGGTATGTGAAGTGGCTCAGTCACTATCAGTAGAACTCAAAGATGCAGCAGATGCAGTCAGGTGAGACCACCACGTTCCCAGGACTCCTCCAGATGCAATAAAGTTCCACCTTGAGAGGAAGTGGCTCCCTTCTGCCTACAGATCTGTCCCAGCCCTCACTGCCATGCCTGATCACCAGCAGGTCTCCATCTTTATTAGTCTGCCAATATCTTGCCTAGTGTTTCTCCTGTGGTTCTGTTTCTTCATTTGATCTGCCATCTCTGCCTTTCTAGCCACCCTAACCCCTCGCTTCCCTGTTTTAGGAAGTGGCTCTGAGTCAGACACTTGGATTCAAACCCTGGTTCCATCATTTACTAGCTGCGTGACGTTGGACAAATCATTTAACATTTTCTACGCCTAGGAAATGGATGATAAAAGTATCTACATCGGGACTTCCCTGGTGGTCCAGTGGTTAAGACTTCACCTTCCAATGTAGGGGGTGTGAGTTCGATCCCTGGCTGGGGAGCTAAGATCCCACATGCCTCATGGCCAAAAAACCAAAACATAAAACAGGAGCAATAGTGCAACAAATTCAGTGAAGACTTAAAAAAAAAATGGTCCACATCAAAAACAAACAAACAAACAAAAACAACAAAAAAAGTATCTACATCATAAGGTTATTGTGAAAATTAAGGGGAAAAAAATTCACATCGAGCAATTACAACAATTTTGGCCTATAACACATGATAACTATTACTATGGTTACCGTAGTCTGGCTTAGATATTACATTTATGAAATTACACAGGCTAATTCCATGCCTCCAAAGTCTTTTTATGATTCCCAATTCCTTTTGTGCCTATGTTTAGACTCTATACCAAATCTTCTGGACCTGGTTTCAGTCACCCTAAGCTGTCTTCCAATTAATAACAGTATCTAAATTTTATTAAACTACTATGTGTCAGAACTTTATCTTTTTATGTATGTTATCTAATTGATTTCATCACCACAATAACCTTGTAAGGATATTATTACCCCACTTTACTGATAAGAAAATAGACTCAGAGAGGTAAATAATGTGTCCAAATCCAAACAGTTAGTAAACAGCAAGCACTGTGGTGAATCCAATTCTTTCTGCAAAAATAAAACCCATCCCATTATTCTATGGTCCCTCCTGGTTGTTTCATGTGCATGGATCTGGTCCTCTTGACTTAACCCTAAGCATTTCCATACCGGGACACCTTCTATCTATCTTCTATCTCTATAACTCTAAGGGGTTACCACTCCTAGTATAGTGTTAGGCATGCCATAGGTACTCACTAACTGCTCATTTGGATGCTCAGAAAAAAAACATATGTGTAAACAATTCTTTGGTAACATTCTGACTTAATAACTTGCTCTGTACAAAGGCCACCAATAAATAGTTCTAGGATTAATTTACAAAGCTCATGCCTTCACAACAAATTCTATCTGTTTGTTGAACAAACATGTCAACATATTTTCATGGTAGGAATTTAAGGAAGTCACCCAGATGGCCCCTGTCTTTACATGAATGATGCCGGGGATCCAAAGACACATTCTTGTTGAAGGGATCTACCACTGTTCTACCCATTACAGCTGTGACCAAGCAAACCAGTATGGCCCTGACATAATAAGTAACAGCCGCAGCTTCATTATAATGTACAGTCTGTCTCTACAACCCTCAGCCAGCCCCTCATTCTAAACCAGGGTAGCAGTGACCAACAGCTACTGTCCTAGGCTATAGCTCTTTTCAACATCACAGAAAAATTAAGGCTATGAATTAGTAATTTTATTTAGGCAGAATTATTCCCATGGACCTTTTCATAACTAGCTCATAAAGAAAGAACTGGGGGGCTTCCCTTCCCTGGTGGCGCAGTGGTTGGGAGTCCGCCTGCCGATGCAGGGGATACGGGTTCGTGCCCCGGTCCGGGAGGATCCCGCATGCCGCGGGGCGGCTGGGCCCGTGAGCCATGGCCGCTGGTCCTGCGCATCCGGAGCCTGTGCTCCTCAACGGGAGAGGCCACAACAGTGAGAGGGCCGCGTACCACAAAAAAAAAAAAGAAAGAAAGAACTGGGATAATTTGTTTAATACTTTCATCCACAGAGAAATATCTGGAGAGAAGGTTTTATAGGAAAATGGCTGAAATTTTCATTGCCAAATGCCAGAAAAACAAATATCTTTGTTCTGTTTCAAATTATTATACTTTTCTATCTGATTTTTCATAATTTTTTCTTTTTGGTTTCCATTTGGCTTTAGAGATTAACGTGAGAAGGTACGTTTATGTGGGGCTCATTCAAAGAACTGACCTTGTTAGTGAAGTCATGGAAATGACGGTCTATGGCCATCACAGACATAATGGCTCTGATAATGATAGAGCCGCTAAATTATGATCTGAACTTGTAAATAAAAGAGAGGAAGTTGCAAGGATCCTATTTTCAAGACAATGTCCCTGAACATGTCCTTGAAAATGAGAACAAGTAAGAAGAAATGAAGAGAATATACGATGTTCAGACAAGATTATTTCTAAACAGAGCGCCTTTCCGCATTTTCTGTGACAAGTGTGCAACTCTTTAAATGAGCCCCTCGCAATTTCAGAGTTGCACCTGCTTCAATCGATGACTCCCATCATTTCCTCACTTGCAAACCAGTCCCATTTTACTCTGCATGGAGAACACTGATGTCACAGAGGCTTTGAGCTATAGCATCCATTTATTCAGTATTCATTTCTCTCTAACCCTTGTGTAGTTGTGGCTGGGGTAAGGGAAGTGCAAAAGAATGGTAGGATTTGATCCTTGCCCGCCAGCATCTCACACCTGCAGAGAGAAGACACAGACCCATGAAACAGTGACAAAGCTATACGGGGCTGCAGGTTGTCAGCGCCCAGGTGAGTGGGACAGATGCTGCCACGTGAATTCCGAAGAGTCTGGAAACGCTGGGAAGAGCCTCACAGGATGAGTGGAATAAGAGCTGGACCTTGTGTAGTGTGAAAGCTCTAAAGGGGGGTGGAGCTTCCCCCCAAAAAGGGAACGGTGTCCACAATTCTCACACTTGGGATTGAACACTGCCTATTCATGCAACTGGGAGGGGACCACACTGCCTAGAGCAGAGTTACATGGAAATAGCTGAGATATGACCATATAGGTCAGTGGAGTAGGATTCAAAAATACCTTGAATCTTCAACATATCTTTAGTATATCTCAAATTATTAAAAATGGGTGGAAGACCTAAATAGACATTTCATCAAAGAAGGCATACAGTTGGCCAAGAGGCACATGAAAAGATGCTCAATATCACTAATTATTAGAGAAATGCAAGTCAAAACTACAAAGAGGTATCACCTCACACCGGTCAAAATGGCCATCATCAAAAATCTACAAACAATAAATGCTGGAGAGGGTGGTGAGAAAAGGGAACCGTCAATACACTGTTGGTGGGAATGTAAATTGATACAGCCACTATGGAGAGAACAGTATGGAGATTCCTTAAAAAACTAAAAATAGAACTACCAAATGACCCAGCAGTCCCACTACTGGGCATATACCCAGAGAAAACCATAATTCAAAAGGACACATGTACCCCAATGTTCACTGCAGCACTATTTACAATAGCCAGGTCATGGAAACAACCTAAATGTCCAACGAAAGATGAATGCATGAATAAGATGTGGTACATATATACAATGGAATATTACTCAGCCATAAAAAGGAATGAAATTGGGTCATTTGTAGAGATGTGGATGGACCTAGAGTCTGCCATACAGAGTGAAGTAAGTCAGAAAGAGAAACACAAATACCGTATATTAATGCATGTTTTTTTTTTTAAGGCATCGTTTTTTTTTTCTTTTTTTCTTTATAACAAATTTAATCAGTTATACATATACATATGTTCCCATATCCCCTCCCTTTTGCGTCTCCCTCCCACCCTCCCTATCCCACCCCTCCAGGCGGTCACAAAGCACCGAGCTGATCTCCCTGTGCTATGCGGCTGCTTCCCACTAGCTATCTACCTTACGTTTGGTAGTGTATATATGTCCATGCCTCTCTTTCACTTTGTCACAGCTTACCCTTCCCCCTCCCCATATCCTCAAGTCCATTCTCTAGTAGGTCTGTGTCTTTATTCCTGTCTTACCCCTATGTTCTTCATGACATTTTTTTTTCTTAAATTCCATATATATGTGTCAGCATACAGTATTTGTCTTTCTCTTTCTGACTTACTTCACTCTGTATGACAGACTCTAGGTCCATCCACCTCATTACAAATAGCTCAATTTCATTTCTTTTTATGGCTGAGTAATATTCCATTGTATATATGTGCAATCTAGAAAAATGGTACAGATGAACCTATATGTAGGGCAGGAATAGAGACACAGACGTAGAGAATGCACATGTGGACATGGGGGGAAGGGGAAGGTGGGATGAATTGTGAGATTAGGTTTGACGTAAATACACTACCATGTGTAAAACAGATAGCTAGTGGGAACCTGCCGTATAGCACAGGGAGCTCAGCTCGGTGCTCTGTGAGGACCTAAATGGTTGGAATGGGGGTGGGGTGGGAGGGAGGTCCAAAAGGGAGGGGATATAGGTATACATAGAGCTGATTCACTTCACTGTACAGCAGAAACTAACACAACATTGTAAAGCAATTTTACTCCAATTTAAAAAAATGGCTTACATTTTAAAGTGACTGGTCAAGAAACTATTAAGTTTCATATACACACACAAACTTGTACAACATTATTCATAACAGCCAAACAGTGAAACAACCCAAATGTCCATCAGTGGATGAACAGATAAATAGTTTATATCCACACAATGGAATATTATTTGGCAACAAGAAGAAATAAATGCTGGTATATGCTACAACATGGATGAAACCTGAAAACATCATGTTCAGTGAAAGAAGGTAGTCACAAAAGGCCACATATCGTATGACTGATTCCATATATGTGAAATGTCCAGAACAGGTAAATCCATAGAGACAGCCTAGGGCTGGGAAAGTTGGGGGGTAGTGGGGAGTGACTGCTAATAGGTATGAGATTTCCTTCTGGGGGGATGTGATGATTGCACAACTCTGAATATACTAAAACCATGGAACTATATACTTTAAATGAGTGAATTGTATGCTATATGAATTATATCTCAATAAAGCTTCTAGTAAAAAAAAAAGAAAAACTGTTGAAAGAGGTGGGCTCCACAGAGTAGGGTCTAGGAGTCTGGTGTGGAGGGAAACTTACATTGTCACCACTCTGTTTACAATCAATATATAGCCCAGTTGGAAATATAAGGGGAGAAGAGTGAGTTTCCCTTATCCCACTCTGGCTCTTTTACAAATATAGGCCTTTTGATTCCCTAAACCTGCTAACCTCTATTTTTAAATTTACTTTGGTTTTTTAAAGAAAAAATAATTGTGTGGCTGCTCATAGATATACGTCCCTGGGGAATCCCTGACATATACACCATGTTCAATCATTTCTGACCATTCCTGAGGTCCCTCTTGATTTCTGGAGGAATTAGGGTTATTGAATTTCAATACATTCCAGCAAACATTTACTGAGTGTCTGTCTTGGGGCAAGTACCCAGGCAAGCAAGGCTAGGCAAGGGTAGGGAGAGGAATAAGAAAGACACTCCTACTTCAAAGGGCTTGCCACCCAGAGGGAGAGAGACCTGAAAAAAAGGGAAACTCCAAGTACTGTGCCCTGTCACAAACACTGGCTGATCAGGGTGATAATTTTACCCAGTACTTCTCAAAGTAGCTACATAAAAATCACCTTAGAAGTGTATGTCAACAATGAAAATCCTAAGGCCCATCCCAAACTAGTGAACCAAAGTCTCTGAGAGGAAGGCCTGGGAACATATATATCAATCTAATGTTAACTGCACCCTGCCTGCAAAATGCTCCCAATTTGAGATGCTGAGATTGTTCCCAGAAAATATGTGACTTGGTATAAATAACTAGATGAGCCTTTCCCCAGCTGCATTCTGCAGAATACCAGTTCTTCAAGTAGTTAATAGGCATTCACGGGGGAAAAAAATGGACCCCGAGATCAGATGACTTTGGGATATCTTTGGGTTAAATAAAATTTAATCGGTTTATTTATCAAAGAATGCTAAGAGACTTTAGTGGCCTACTGTGTGCCTTGAAAGGGCGCTGAATGTGGTCATTACCAAACTTACTTGACTAGGGACCCATTTTTCTTTCACATATGTCAGTGAACATACTAAACGAATGGCTAGAAACGCCTAACAAAATTAAGAGAGCGGAGATGCTCTGGAAAAATATTATGATCTTCTACTTCTTAACAGAAAAAGAAGCATATATAAGAGAATAAATTTTTTTTTAATAGTTTTTCCTTCTGGTTACTATCTGAGCAATATCCCAAATGCCCTTCTGTGTAGCCTGATTGTCACTTGGAATAATACTTGTTTACTGAGGAAGGGGTTGTTTAAAAATAAATTTGAAGATTTCTTTGCTGAGAAGTTCCTCAAGGCCAAGGCTAGGGGAACACAGCATGTTTCCTCTCTGGTTTCCAGAGAAAACATAATAGGGTCTATCAGGATGGGTACAGGGCCCAGAATGGAGACAGCTAGATCATAATTATTCTGCAGCCAGCTCCTGGTCCCTGGGGGTCCTAGATCTCTGAAACAAAACTATTTCACAGCCTTGGGATAAAGCCAAGTAATTTTCTTAGCCACGAATCAAGATCAACAGCTGGAAGACTGAAGCCTTCAAAACCTGGACACTGCTTCTATCCTGAGCTCCTTGGGTTAATTCAAAAGGCATCAGAAGAGATGGCCTAGCTTCCCAATCTCAGCAGCATACAACTAACCAGTCAGTCACCCAAACCAGAGTGGAGGGGTTCATCCTAGACCCCTCTCCCTTCCTAAGTTAGTTAGTTATTAAACCTGCTGCCTTTATGACTTGAATATTTCTCAGTTCACCTCCTCCTCTATTCCCACTGCTACTGCCCTACTTGAGGTCTCCGTCATCTCACACCTATACTATTTCAAGAGCTTCCTAATTGGACTCCTTGCCTCAACTCTCCCTCTCCGCAAATCTGTCTTCCACTCTGACCAATGCACATCTGATCATACCACTTTCCGTTTTAAAAATCCTTCAATAGCTCCCAATTACCTACTGCAAATAATTTTCCCCAAAGTGTGTTCTGCAGAATACAAATGTAATACATGATCTACAATAAAGGGCTCCTTTGAAATTGGAGGCCAGTGTCATTATGTGGAGGTACAATAAAGAGGACCATCCATCAGCGTCTGATCTGTCCCTCAGTATTGCAGAAAGGTCCAATAATTTTTTGGAGAATCAGAATGCAGAAGAAGCCCCAATCAGTAAATTCGGAAACGCTTCCAGAGTCTATCCATGTCTTTGGCTGGGGGAATCTCAGAACTTATTGTAACACAAATGTTTAGGGGACAATGGGAACTTTTTACACTTCTAAAGAAATGGTATATAACTTCATCACTTTGCTGCACACCTGAAATCAAATAGTTGATTGTAAATCAACTATACTTCAATTTAAACAAAAAAAAAATTTTTTTTTTGGCCACACTGCAGGACAAAATCTTTTGTCCCAAAATTTAAGATCCCAAAATTGTGGGATCTTAGTTCCCTGACCAGGGTTCAAACCGGTGACCCTGGCAGTGCAAGTGCAGAGTTCTAACCACTAGACTGCCAGGGAATCCCCGCCCCCTCCCAATTATTTTTTTAATTAAAAAAAAAAGAAATGGTATAGTTTATATTCAGAGCCTGATGGGTATACCCAAGTTTTCTCCAGGAAGGCAATCTTGAACTTCAAAATTATCCTCTTCAATTAAGTATGTGGAGGTGAGCTTTTATGCTCAAAGTATCTTTGCAAGTCCTAAATTAGGAGATGAAAATCAAATACCCTAAGAATCAGATAGATCACTGCTGACAAAATTCTGGCTGAGTTTCCAGAACTAGGTATCTGATATGTGCCTCCCCTGCAATATCCTCAAGATATCTTCCTACTAAACTACTCACTAAGTTAGACAAATCTTCAGTATTTGAGTTGGCTGCTGGCTGGCATTTTGAAAGCCAGCTACTCTATGTAAATGCAACACTCAAGCAAAAAATCTAACTAGTTGCACATCTTACAGTCAGAACATATTTTACTTAAAAGGGGTATGAATCAAAACATTCATAGAAACTAAGCTATGCATTTCCTTATTATTTTTCTGTCTTTTTTGTATTCTTCTCTCTTTTCCTTTCTCTTAAAAAATATTTTGGGAAGTTCACCCCCACTAAGTTTGGAATGTGGCATGAAAAACTTTTTTCAAAGCTACCTTTATACAGTGTATATTTCAAATCCAGGGCAAAACAATATCACACTTATCAACATATTACTCAGTCCTAAGAAAACCCTGATAGTTATAATATCTTGCATAGTTTGCATAGTTCTTTATATTGTAACTTTGATCCAAGGGGTTTAAAACACACACACACACACACACATATGCACGCACGCACACACGCACACATGCGCGCACCATTCAATATACCACAGCTGATGAAAGCATCTATAATAATTATAAGATCTACCTCACCCTGCTTACAACACAACACTCTGTAGTAGCAATAATTAAAGAATCAGAGCTATAAAAATAGTATTAGAAGCTAATGTCTAAAAATAATGTATATTATTTTATAAGTAGATAAATTTTCAAAATGAAAACACTCAGTGTTCACGTAATATGTTTGCCAGCTTAGCTTTAGTATTTAAAGACTTAATCAGCACCTCTCTGTTGAGTACACCCATGTACCAAGCACACACTCTTCCAAGAGTAAACATCTGAATCTTAGAACTTTATTCAAATAAACCTCAACTGAGACGCATGGCAATCATCATTTTATTCTTTGTTGTCTGAACTGGCTCTCTGCTGATGCCCTGGCACTGTTCTGTAAGCATAAGGACCAGCTCTCACCACTGAAAACAGCCTGGTTCTGACCCTGCAGACACTGCTAGAGGCAGAAAGAAAATCTACTCTGAGTCCTCTTTACCTTAGGAATCATCATTTTTAGAGGAGTGAGGCATCTACCATACATGACAGGTAACCACCAGTATAGTGAGTAATCTGTCCCAGGGAGGGTGGTGAAGCAAAAGGCCAAGAGGAGCAACAAGCAACAAGAGAACGTTCTGCTCCAGACACTGGAAGGGCATGGTCTTCCCATCTCCCAGTGATGAATCATGTGTCCCATCCTTGGCCAACTGGTCCACCAGTCAAGGATTAGAGCTCTTCTGAACTCAGGACCTCCAGCACATAGTCAGTGTAAGAATCTCCTCCCTCTACATTTCTCAAGCTCTAACAATGGGAAGCAAGGGCCTTCATTATGCCCATCCTAACCTTAATCCCTATCCCAGCTTCCAGAATCCCACTAGTTTCACTTGCTTCCCCAAAAGAGACTTACAAAACTTCTAACTGAAGTATAAGGCACATACAGAAACATGCCATATACATGTGCAACTCAACGGATTTTCACAAATTTTACACTGCATAACTGGCAAGCAGTCAAATGGACTTTTTTTTTGCGGTACACGGGCCTCTCACTGCTGTGGCCTCTCCCGTTGCGGAGCACAGGCTCCGGACGCACAGGCTCAGTGGCCATGGCTCACGGGCCCAGCCGCTCCATGGTATGTGGGATCTTCCTGGACCGGGGCACGAACCCGTGTCCCCTGCATCAGCAGGAGGACTCTCAACCACTGCGCCACCAGGGAAGCCCTCAAATGGACTTTTTAATAGAGACACACGAGGTCTGTTTAGCTTTACCAAAAATGGCAAAATCTGGTCTCCAAGCTAGTATTTTCCACGGGCTTCGTATAACCTTGCAAAACAATTTCCGCTTTAACACTTTAAGGGAATACTCCTCTTAGCCTTCCCACCCCCGCTCCACTAAGTCAATACGTCTTTTAATAAGGAGGCTGTCATCAGAACGGTAAAATCTCCCAGCGCTAATCCTTACTCCCACCAAACCTCCCACTGTTTTATGTGCTGGGAATCACAATGTGATGACGTTAGGAGGCATCCTAAGAATTAATTCTGGTTCAGCCATGACAGTGGAGCGGAGCTGAGCCACAAGCTGGTCTCATCCACGCTTTTCTATATCTGCTCATTATTTGCAGAGATCTTAGTGTATTGTGGTGGGAGCCCGCACAGCTTAACTTCTCAAGCTTTCTCCACAAATCTAGTATTTAAATCTTTTATTTTCTCCCATTGCTAGACCTTGTTGAAGTAATCCAAATCTTAATTTAGACAAAACACTATTAAAATCCAGGTCACCATTTTCAGTAGAACTATTTTCACATATGAAGGGCAACACACATCTCCAATAGAAAATGACCAAAAGGGGGCTTCCCTGGTGGCGCAGTGGTTGAGAGTCCGCCTGCCGATGCAGGCAACACGGATTCGATCCCTGGTCTGGGAAGATCCCACATGCCCTGGAGCAACTAAGCCCGTGCGCCACAGCTACTGAAGCCCGCGCGCCTAGAGTCCAAGCTCCACAACAAGAGAAGCCACCGCAATGAGAAGCCCGTGCACCACAATCAAGAGTAGCCCCCGCTTGCTATAACTAGAGAAAGCCCACGCACATCAACAAAGACTCAACGCAGCCGTAAATAAACAGATAGATATAGATAGATAGATAAGTAAATAAATTTATTTTCAAAAGAAAAGAAAAAGAAAATGACCAACAGCAGCACCTCGAGCTTCACTGGCATCTTCAGAGGTATGTTTTAGGAATGTCTTCCGAGTACATGCTTTCATCTGTTGACATGAATATACTCAGAGAAGGCCCAATAACAATGTGCATGAAAGTAGCATCCTCTCCAGATCAGCCTCCACTCCTCCCCACTCTACTCTTACACTGCATGGCTGACCTATAAGCCCTACTCTTTGGTTTCTGGTTGGGTTTGGCCAGTGGGAGCCCCAACAGAGTCCAGAGTGAGGGGAGAGAATGAGTTTCCCTAGCTTCCTCCCCGTGGGATGCCCTCAGGCTGGCTGCAACCCTCCACAGGCAAAGCTGCATCCTTCTCGAGGTAGCCTTCTTGACAGGACTCAGTCCTCCTAGGTTTCCATAACCACGCCTTTTTCTGGTCCCATTAAGCCTAAGGGTGGTAACAGCTCTGCAGTTAACAGACCTCGTGCTTTCCTTACACCCTACCAACACCTTTTCAATTTATTAAACCCTCTCAAATTGTCCTAATTTGAGGATGCTATCTGTTTTTTGTAGAGATTCTGATTGATACAAGGACCTCTCGCCCCCCCTACTCAGAACGTGTCGTTTCCTTTTACCTTTGACAAATATTGCTATCCATTTTTACCTTTTAAAAATATCACTACTGAATCATGCAAATGTTTTCCTGGATTGGAAGCTCATGGAAATGAATTGAAAATACGAAAGAATAAAAATGGAACTTTGGTCACTCTTGGCTAGGGCCAAATGTAGCATCGACATGCAAATGTCATCAAGACCTGCATACAAATAATGAAGACGCCAACATTTTCCTAAAACACAAAACCTCTTTCTGACATTCTGTAACACTGAGGGTTTTTTTTTGTTTTTGTTTTTTTGCCGTACACGGGCCTCTCACTGTTGCGGCCTCTCCCGTTGCGGAGCACAGGATCCGGACGCGCAGGCTCAGCGGCCATGGCTCACGGGCCTAGCCGCTCCGCGGCATGTGGGATCTTCCCGGACCGGGGCACGAACCTGTGTCCCCTGCACCGGCAGGCGGACTCTCAACCACTGCGCCACCAGGGAAGCTCTAACACTGAGTTTTCAATGTTCGTTTAAGTTTTATGGATGCACTATCATTTTAATCCGTCAAGGATTGGGGATTTCAAATCGTATCAGAAAGCAATAGCAAACAAAAAAGCTTGAAAGAAATTGCAACTTTAATCTGGATTCACCATTTGCATCAGAGAGCAATCTAGTCTCTATCTTGGATATTCTCCCAACTCCCAACTGCTTTGTTAGCTGTCAAGCAAGCACCATACAAAATAATTTGCTTATATCACCCTTCAGTGGTTTATTCCAATTTTTTATATTATTAACCCTGGTATTCAGCACTGTAAAAAGAACACTGCTCTAGAAAGAGATGTGAGGAGGTTCTAGGGCCAGTTCCACCACAAATTGTCTGGTTCATTCTGCACAAGTTGCCTCACCACTTTTGAACCTCAGTTTTTTCATTTATGAAATGAAGTACGGGGGTGGGGGGGTGGATGCAACTTCTCAACTCTTTGTGAGTTTTTTAAAATAACATTACAACAGAGAGTAAATAAATTCTTCTTATGGAATCTGGAAGCCTCAGCCTAACGCTGCTTCCCTTGATCGAGAAAGTTCTTTGAAGTCTTATATTTCACAATAAAATTTTGAGCTAATTTGGTTTATTCTCAATCAAAAAAGAATGTTTATATTTATTTTAATATAAAAATGTTTTACAATACTCACCAATATCTATAAATCTTAAAATGTACTAACCTATCAATTTCACTTCTAGGAAACTTTTTTGGGGAAATGCTCCATGTGTATACAAAGATTCATATGTAAGAATATTAATCATAACATTTATCTGCAGGATTGAAAATGGGGAATATTCTAAATCTATCAATGGGCTAAATTCATTATGGTAAATCCACCCTACACAGTCATTATGTCATTCAGTTATTAAAAAGAATAAATTGTTAGGGAAAAACACCCATGGTACATTTTTAGGTAAAGAAAGCCAAGTCACAGAATAGTATTTATGATGATCTCATTTATATTTTTTAAAATTACAAATAGCATATATGTGCTTGTACGTATGTTTTTCTAAATATCCATGTCTATCAATGTATAGAAAAAAGGTCTGAATGGATACCCACTGAATTGCTAAGAACAGCTACCTTTGAGGAAGGGACTAGGTTGGGAGATAGTCAAGGAAGACAAATTTTTCACACTATATGGTTTTTTACTGCTTAAATATTTTTTTCCTAAATACCTCATTTCACTGAATTTAAGATAACAATGATTTTAAGACTCAATATCAGATTATGTATCACTAGGGGAAAAAGCTACCAATAAAACTATGAGATACCGTTAATTTTAAGATGTAGCCCAATTTTAGATGTATCAAAATGTGTGTGTGAGGGAGTAGATGCCTCAGGGTCAATAAAATACACTACATGACCTCAGAAATTGTTACAATATAGAAGAAAACTAACATTGGGACTCTAGAAAGACACATCATATCTTATGTACCAAATATTTGGGTTTTAGTCAGCTAATAATTAAACGTGACTATCAAGGATCTTTTCTTTGTAAAATCAAGTATCGACATAGCATTTTCGGACCTGTGTGGTTTTAATTCTTACTCTATTCTGCAGCATCTTCGCACTTCACAGCAGGCCCTGTGCATCGTGATAACTAGGAAGTGTTCTGCGTTTCCCTACCTTATCAATTTCACCGACATAATAGAAATATATAACTCCATCCCTATATTCTAAGCAACAACAACATGATCAAATGTGAGATTATTTGAAAGTCTAATAATAAATTCTTAATTCTACCTCTTGGATCAATAGAGCCATTGAATCAAATAAACGCCAAGACATTAATCTCTGGAACATCATTTGAAATTAAGTATTAAGCTATCAATAATGACTCTTTGGAAATAAACTGGGGAACTAATTTGTTTACTCACTAACTATTTTAGCATGATGGTCATCACATTTTTCTAGCTTGTTGATAAATATTTGCCTCCGACTCTTACTTCATTCAAACACTCAGAGAATATCTGATTCGTGGCTGAAGTAAACATTCTTTACTTTTTCACCTTGGTGTCCTTTCACTTTATCATAGAGGAAAATCAAACAGATCAGGCACAGTCACTCCTTTTAAAAGTAATGAATGACTTTATAAAAAATAATGAATATCTCCTAGAATTTATTCTATTCCTGGGGTTTTCCTACTGACTGATTATTGTCTTCAGTACACGCCAAAGGATAATAATGCTGAGCTGAAGAAAAGTTTGTAAAGCAAGAAAACACCAAACAATAAACATTCTTGATGATTAAACGTCACAACCATCACAAAACAATTATTTAAACTTTTTTTGTCAATACTTTCCTAGTGTACAGCTAAGAAGGAAAGACAGAGATAATCTAAAGAAGAAATACCTCTCCTCAATCATCAATAAGAATTAGGAGAAGCTTACTTCTCAGAAAGCTTTTGCCTTTGATTTTTTTTTTTTCTTAGAGATGAGACTCAGATGTTTCCACCTCAAATCGCTGTGGTATTGGAAGTGCACTGTGTGTATTGGTAAGCGAATGAGCAATAGGAAAAGCATCCTTTTTTGGCTTCCAGAGTTAAAAATCTAAGATAAAAAAAAATAAAACTTCCTTTTCAAACATCTAGTCCTTTCAAAGATGTGTGTCACACACACCTTCTTCCTTCAAAGACTCTGAAAAAGACTCAAGGTCTAAATCCTGACCCCTTAGTCAGCATACATAAAACACCATGGTAATTGATCATTTCAAAAAGCAAATGGCACATAGTGGCATTTGTACCCCAACTGAAGAAATTGCTTATCAGCAAACAGAACAAAATTTTGGATTTGAAGAAACCTTAGAAATTATCTAGTCAAACCTCTTTGTTTTATAGGAGGAAATATTAAGGATTAGAGGGATTACGTGACTTGCTCAAGGCCACTGCTAGTAAGTGGCAAAGACCAAAACCTCCAACTCCCAGCAATTACGCACTACTACCCCCTCTTCTGAAAACACAACAAACCAATCAACCAATCATAAGGCCTTAGGAGATCAGTGCATATTTTCACCTGTCAACTACTATAATATTTTTGGAAATCACTGTCAAAATCCATGCAAGTACTCTGAAAATAAACCACAGGATTTGGTGGGAATATTAAAACCTGCCAAGAAAGGAGTATGTTTAGTTCCCAAAAGCATAAGTATATTCATTATATGTATAATAATAATAGCAGAAAACACTTACAGTATATGTTTTAAGAGCTTTACAAATATTAACAAATTTAATTTTCAAAACCACCCGAGATGCAGGTTCCATTATCATTGACACTTCGGGGATATGGAAACTGAGGCCCAGAAAATTTAAGACATGTACCCAGGGCCACAAGCTAGGAAGTGGAGAGCCAGGACTTAATCCCTGGCCATCTTGACTGAGTCTCTGTTTTTAATCACAACACTAGTATACCACATACACATGTTTCATACAAAACACAAAAAGCAAACTTGACATTTTCCCAGCTCATAGCCATGTTCAGTAGAAGATAAATGTTTTAAAGTTTTATGGAGGTTAAAAATGATTGAGAGATACTTTTAGTTACAACCTTATCACTCACTGAAATTTTCAACAAATCTGCTAATAGAATAATAACACTGGAGGTCAGATTCTTTTTCCTATACGATGCTCAAACTAAGAAGAAGAGAGGGATTACAGAATAATAGGGGAAAAAAAGGCAAAATAAGAGGACTCAGTTATTCACAAACTACACAATCAAGCTCCTGAATAATTGGCATCTGCCAATATTCATGTTGAGATGTACTATCTTAGATCAATTCCCTTGAATGAAAAGGGAATGAAAGCAAATTCAAAACATCCTGTTTTAAATGTGAGACTTCAATATTTCTGAGAACAGATGCAAAAGAAAAAAATAGGATACAGGAAGTACTGATATTGTGGCACCATTTAAGAGAGAGAAAAGTATTTATTGCTCAAACCACATATTTATGCTATAAAAGAATACATAAATGTATAGTGAGAACAAGGATTGGTCTATTTAGATCTTAAAAACTGCCATGTGAGCTATCTGGGTCACCTTCCTTTTGTCTGGGCTGCACAGTTTTATCAGAGACTCTCCAAGTCCTAAAAAGTTCAAAGTCCAAGTTATAAAAATCTACAGCTCCCCATCGGCTTCCCGTTATTTTATGTGAACTGTACACTCTCCTGAGTTTACACACTACGAGTGCGCCATCCTCAGTAAGTCAGATCCCGGGCACCTGCTCCACGGGGCCTCACCTTGGGCAGCAGTGTAACAGTTGTTGCCGCGTTTACTGTCTGCGCGGCCTGATGCAGACACATTACAGGCACCTAAGTCAGCCTGATTTAGATCGGCATACAGAGTCTCTATCTACGCCGCTTTCTTGGTGCAATTTTTAACTTAGCTTCATGGAAGTCTGAGCTTATGACTTGATGATGATTGTAAAGCACCAGTGGGAGAGGGAAGAAAAAGAACACAACACATTCAGTTATGTCTCCTGTCCTCCTTGGGTGGCTTCGTTTACCTAGGAAAGGGATGTTTAAGGCAGATGGTGAACTGAATGATGAGAACTGTCCACACAGAAAGAAGATCCAAGCTGAACTCTGATGGAAAGGGAAGGGCTAAGGCAATGGGATGCCTCCTCACCTTTACCCTAAAAGCATGTTCTTTTCATCATTATTGCAGACCTTCCTACAGAATATCTTCCACCACAGAATAATGTAATGTTCACTGCGTACACATAGAGTCAGAAGACCACATTCTAAAGTCCTGATTGACTCATCATAATCGAATAGGAAGCAGAACACCAGCAGGAAAGGAGATACAGAAGCCCCTGAGGAAAGTTGGGGATCGATCCTAATGCTTCCCTCTGTCACTCGAAAATGCAAAGTACCAAGAAAGAGGCAAGACTGATGACCTTGGAGAGGCAAATTCATGGGTTCTGACCAGATTTAAGGAATTTCTCTCTTTAGCTCCACGACAATTACATCTAGAAATCATTTCAATATATATTGCTAAGAACTGACTGATTGACGAGAAGGTTCTGTTCACCACTTACTTAACAGACTCGGGACAAACACCAAAATTGCTCAACTGAGTAAAACAAGTTGATTTTCTTAGTCAAATTTATTACATGTAAGCAGCATTTGGTTTTCCTCTCTGGCCAGTGATGGATTCTTTCATAGAACAGGCCTGACTCTCTAGAAATGGGCCAGAAAGACTTTTTAACCCCAGAAGGGATCTTCTCATATACCAAACCATAAAGACCTCTGGTCTAAACATTTCCAAAAGAAATCTAATCCTTACTATCCCTAGAGTGTTTTTCCAAAGGTCCCTAAACACACAAAGCCTTCTATTTGAAATTTATCCTCCTTCCTAACAAGCACAAGGACATATCTTCATATTTAATAACTCTATTATAATCTTTGAAAGTAGCAGTCATTTATTCTCTTGGGGGTGTGTTGCTTTTCAACCCTCTTGGGTATCTTTATGTCAAAAGCAGTTAGTTTTCCTTCTCCAAAAGTTCTATGGCAGAAATCTCCCACTTAGCATTAACCATCAATTAGCAAAGCGTGGATCATATCTATACGTGAATGTCCATGAACGTACGAGGGTGTACAGTGTGTGTACACCTATGGGTACACAGACATTTAGGCAAACACACATAGTTACACAGCTTATAGAAAATGAATAGTTTAAATAATTAACATATAGTTATCCTTATAATATGTAAGTAGATGTAAATTTACATTCGTGCTTTAATATATACATACACATTAGATTTTGTAAAATTTACCTTCACTTTAAGAGTTCTAATAGTGTTAATAAATATACTATGGCTCCTTTCTGCATTTGAAAACACTTACAAGAATATATTTCCCTCCCTAGTAAATGCCTTGGATTATGATCTGATCATCTTTTTTATTGAAAAAGGTCAGGTCCCTACCTCTACATTCAGATTTAAGCATTTGGAAAAGGAACAAATTGTGTCAGAGAAATCAGCTATTAATTTAATGTGCAGTTAAGCCTGGCTTCCCTTTACAGAATACTCTTAAGAATCTGTATTTCATTTAAAATGCTCAAAATTCCAGAAGGTCCATGTAGGAATTTAAAATTTTGCGAAGCGTCTCCTGCACAGGCCAGTCTAGTCCTCATGTGCTCAGTATCTTATCAAGTGAGAACAGGACTTCACAGAATGCAATACACAGTAGCAGGTTTAGAATAACATACTTACATACATGTACAATGACAGTCTGAAAGGATACACAGTAATATGTTAACAGCAATTATCTCTGGGTGGATTTTAGGTAACTTTTTCTACTTATCTGCTTCTTCCATTTATCCCTATAAGAACATCCCTCATACTGCTTGTGTAATACCCCTGCTGAGTGAAAAAAATCTGTTCTTATAGTGATTTCACAAACGTCAAAATATGCAATAAATCCATTTATAAGATGTGTATACCAAGGAGCAGATCTATCAAAATCAATTGTGCATCAGATAAAAAACAGACAGTGTACACTGGGGGCTCAGCCAGTGAAAAGTATCTTGGCCAACAAGAGCTGCCTGAAGACCCAGTGGGGGCGGGGAAGGTGGAATGGGGCAACCCTCCCACATAAGACAACATAGTCACAGTCTGTGCATGATGCAAGTAACTGACCTGGGCTGGGTGTGGACCCACTTAGGAGCACACACTCCATTATCCATGTCAAGGTAACAAAAGGAGTGATGTGACATTCTGTGTGAAACCTCCCACTCCTGTGCGGGGCCTTGCTATGGGACACCAAAAGGTCTTTTGTACTTCCTTGCAAATCTAAATGATGCTGACACTTAACTACCCTCCTAGAAACCAAAGCAGAAGTTAACAGACTTGTCCAAAAGGGCTCCAAAGGACTCGAGTCTAAAATGCCCAGACTTGAGTGTATCGCAGCATGGCTCCTGTTCCCCCCTCCCTGTATATACACAGTACATGAAACACAGAGGTTACGAGCAAAAATCTAGGGTACCCGGAGTAGACTGTCTACCTCTGGACCAGATTCTTACAAAAAGGCCTCGCATCACAGTACCAAAATCTCTTTCATACTACGGGGAGGTGCAGTGCTAACACTGTACAATGACACTTTGCTCTTATTCAGAATAAAATATCAGTCCCCAGGCGAGATGATCTTATTACAGGCTGACTGTGTGAACACACTGAAAAGAATCACTTATGACAGGTAAAACCCCGCACACCCCACGAAGACATTTTCAACAGCACAGAGCGGTGGGACACATGTGGGTGGCTTCCCCAGCCCCACAAAGGAAGCGCCGTACTCAGCTTTTAGTGACTGTGTATTCTCGGACTGCAGCTGGGCGTCTGAGAAAAGCCTCTCCACACCTATCCACCAGACCTGTTCTGAGAGCTTAGCTTCGATCTGGGCAAACCCCACACTTACAGCCATAAATGCATTGGCATTGAGAAAGACTGCGGAGGATGTGGCTCTCCAGGTGTGGCTTTATTTTTCACTTCACCGGGTCAGCTATTTAGGCCTAGTCTTCTCCATTGGCTTGAAGCTTTGTTCACACCATCTTGGGTAACACATCACATTATTCTTCCTTATAAAAACAAATAAACTCAAATGAGCATTCAGAGACAGTTCACCCCTCCGAACACCTCTGCCTTCCCCTCTGATTTATGGGACACCCTTCCGATCCCACCCATGAGAAAGTCTCCCCTACTCTCTCTCAACTAAGGATGGGCCAGGTGCCTTTCTTCCTTCCTCAAGTTTCCCACCTGCCTTGCCTCTGCAGACGTGCACAGCCCCGAGGATCTCAGCCTGCTTGCCGCCACAGAGCCACTGGGAGCAAAGCACTGCAGTACCTAGCACTACCCGCCATCAACTACCGCCACGGACTCAGATCACTGCACTCGGCACCTGCCACCCCACCCAAAAGCTTGGCCGTCCTGGGAGGCTGGACCAAGAGGGGAAAAAACATGTTTTTATACTTATAATGGCTCCCCTCTGAACCACTGCATCCGAAATGTACACAGCTCTGGAGAACAAGGTGCTGGATACATTCATTCCTAGCCGACTCTGGTCAGAGCAGCCAGTGTCTCACATCACCGGTTTATTCTGCAATACGTCCAATCCACTTAAGTTTAAAACCAAGGGTCGAAAAGTTGCAATTCAGTGAGGCATCACATGTTTCATAACTGAGTGTAGAGAGAACGGGTAGGAGAAATAATCAGACCTCCCGAAGAAGCAAGCCGGGGAAGCAGTTCACTCAACTCCTCTACTTGCCGTTTCCATCCTCCCATCCCACTTGCCAACGTGGACCTTCTCTATCTCAGCCACCGCCGTTTCCGACTACAGTCCCTTGCAGTAAACTGACAGGCTGGTAATTTACGAGCACGCTGGGCAACACCAGAGAGACTTTGCAGAAACAGAGTTGGAGTGAGAGCTCACACGCCGACAGGCAGGAAAATGGGATGCCTCATCAGAACAGAGGGTTTCTATCTTTCAGGGCTAGCACATCATTTGATACATACGTCTGCACTGACGTACAGCATAGGGGGTTTTATTTCTGTTATAATCTGTTTGTTTGGTGGTTTAGCCAGAGAATCTTATATAACACATTCCTGTTTCAAATGTAGCAACATGTATGGCATTGCACTCAGAAGATTCAGGCTCCGCACAGCAGGTCCCATTCCCATCCCAAATCATTCTACCTTGCAAGGTTTCTATATAATTGATGAAAAAAATCAAGAACCGCCACTAGCAATAGTAAAAGAAAGATTCAGTCATCAGCTTTACCCTGGATTCAAAAGCTAGCATTCAGATGGTATGATTTTAGGGATTTCTCAAAACCACCTTCATCCTGATTTTAATACATTATATGAGCCTGACCTGCGGAGGGAAAGGAGTCTAGTTTTCTAAGCCAAAACACAAGTGAGCCCACCCCGGGCTTCCAGGGTAGAGTACAGGGACATACTTCCTGCCTCTGCACTGGGGTGTTATATGACCACAACCTTTGCATCTGATTTCCTTAACAAAGAAGCAGGAGATCTGCACTGCTTGTTTGGCCAGAAAGCACATAATACAGCTACAGCTGAGGAACTTCCTTCACCCTAGCTCAATACAATGTGTATTATATAATGAATGAGCCTTCTCTGTGAACCCTGCCTTTGGAAAACATAGGCACTTTCTGCATAGTTTAAGCCCGTCTGCAAGGAGCAGTTATCCCTTGTCAGATCAAACGCGGACCAAGTATTGTATAAATCCAGGCAGACTACACCCTTAGATCCCTCTGCTATCACCCTAATTTCTTTTTTGCTTGACAAGACATTATATAATAAAGAATTATTTCAGTTAACTCTAAACTATACAGAGAACATTTACACAGCAGCCAGCAAGCACCCGAATGATGTTGGCTTTCAGCTCCATGTTCCCTGCGTTGCCTAAGAAATAAGGTGGGGGGTGGGTGTTAATGGGAGGACGAAGAGGAGGGGAGAGGAAATCAGCTATCTATGAAAATACTTACAGCCTCCGAGTCCTCAAGTCCATGCAGGTACAAATTGTCATACATGGAGGTCTGATAATCCAGAGCACCTCTATCAAGGCGAAAACAAAACTGCTACAGAAGCCACAGCTAGAGGTAAAGACAGAAAAGGCCTGTTTGGAAGAATTGCACCTGCCTTATCAATTGCTGTGGATTTACCAGGCAAGATGCTATTCATTCACATCGCACAGGGTGAGGTTATCCCCAGAGGCTGTCCAGACCTGGCATTTTATCTGCCTTCCCAAACAGAGCATAAAAAAGCAGAACCCTTTCTCAACCACAGACTGGTGACTGAGCTAGGAAAGCAGCCTCTGATTGGCTCAGCTCCCCTGCTTCAGTCAGCTGAAGAGTGTTCCCTCGGTGAGTGGAGGGCCGCTCGGAGCACCCTACCAAGCAGACAGCTGCTTCCTGTTTCGTCTGGATCATATAGTTCTGCAGCAAACACTTATCAACATCTAAAAGGCTGCTTGGTATGTTGGGAAAGGCGGGCGATTGAATACTCTAAACACAACTGCTCATCTTCTTAATGAAACGCACAATTGGAGGGGGATGGGGAGCAACAGAGAAATTTTTTTTCAGAGAATATTGTGTAAAGACAGTTGAACAGATACTCATCTCTATCCAACACCTGTACTTAACAGATGCAACTGAAGTCAAACAGGCAATAAGTCATTTAAAATTTTTTTAAAAACCAAGATAAAAGAAAAACAATAAACAGATGGAAAGATTTCTTGTGGGAATTTCTACCGTAAAAGAATTTCTACTGTGAAAGTTTACGATATTCTCACCAAAATTTCTCTGCCTCACTGCCAAGAAGGTACCTCTGTGACCCAACTAGTGAAGTTTGAAAACGAAGCCAAAAACTCTCAAAAGCCTTTATGTAGATGCAAAATTGTTCATTTCTTTTTAGCTTGATTTTTTTAAAATCGCCTTTAAACGACAGCCAACGTTTTAGCTTAAATCCCCTTTTTCCCAGCGCTTAGACCTTTAATATTCCTAAAGCAGCACTGATCTTTTTCCAAAAACCCAATCAGAAAAGTCCCACTGCCTTCCCAGTTCCCATCACACCACAGCTCAGTTTGACCTAGGACAGGTCCCACACTGGAGCATACCTAGACACTTGCAGCTTCCTGGTCAACCAATAAGGTACTGCAGCTTTGAAACAGAAGAGCTTTATAGCTCACTGTAAAAGAAGCCAGCTAAATTTGGGGAAAAAAGAAGTTGGTGAGGAGCAACGAACATAATTTAGAGAAGCTGCATGACTCACAGGGGTAAAGCAATGACCCAGAAACTCAGAGGCTGAGCCCAGCTTCCCCACTAATTGGTCGGATGACTCTGGACCAGTCACCACTTCTATGGGCTTCAGTTTCTTCACCTGCCAAATTGAGGTAAGAAATAACCCAGAGAAAGGACTTTGCAAATCTAAAGCGCAACATAAACACTTACCAATGACAACCCTGCTTCGTCAGCTGGAAGGCACTGGCTGCAGTTCATGGGAACTCAGCACAAGAGTAACTGTCTGGCCCTGGACCCAGGAAATGGGGCCCGTCCTTCTAGCCAGTATCTCTGAAAAGCATAACTCTAAAAGGGACAAATCTGAGTCACAAAGAGCAACACGAGAGCTACAACTGCTGAGCCGAGCACAGTTCTTCCAGGTCTGCACTGACCCACTAAGGTCTTCCAATCACAGCTGCACACTTTGGGAACAGCATCAATCCTTTCAAATATAAAAGATGCCAAAGGGACTCACCTGTCCTTCAGAACCTGAAAATGGTAGGGTTCATACAGGAGGTCATCTGTGCCACCAGGAGGATGGCAGAAGAGGATGGGTACAGTTGGCAGGATTTCATATAAAGAGACCCAGTGCCAGCCCAACCTGTTGACGACTGTGTGTCCTGAAGCAAGTCATTTCCCAGGCTAACCTCAGCTCTCCCCTCCATCAAGCAAGAGGACTGGGCCAAAAGATTTCTAAGCTCAAATTCCTGTATCAGATTCTGTTATTTTAATTAACTCTCTAAGTACAGCCATGTGATATTTTAGGCAGAATCAACAGAAAATCAAGGCAAGAGGGTCTTTTTTCTCCTTAGATTTTCCAGATCATTTCCTTATTTTACTATTTCAACTGAGGGTATAGATATTTCCTGAATATCTTTAAATGGGAATCTAAATTTGGGGGGGGGGCGGGTGGGAAGAAGCCGTTCACTTCCATAATTCACCAACGAGATGAGAGAAACTGCCCCCTACTGGGAAAACTGTACATGGCTCAATTCCTCTCCTGAATTTCCCAACAGCCAATATAAGGGTCTAAAGAAAGTCTTTAAAGAGCAGGGGCTCGTTTCGTGATATACGAGTGTAGGCAGTAAGGAAGATAACTCAGGATCGGCGGTCAGGAGGCAGCACTGGATCAAGCAAAGTAGCTTGTGGTTACTCCCAGCAACCCTACACCCAAACCCCTCAAGGACTAAGAACAGACGTAAAGCAGGGGCAGCCTGGCTCTGCCTGCTTCCCAGGTTAGAAAAATGATGAGCAAATTGTTAGAGGTGGGAGAACCCCAGAGGTCCCCTAATCCAGCCCTCATTTTAATACCCAGAAAGGTTAAACTGATGTATTCAAAGCCATAATTTTCTATACTTAAGTGTTCCTTCCCTGCTCCTTCTTGAGGGGGTTTTCAAGGTAAGGAATGAGGAGTAGTGGGTGTATTCCCAGGAGGAATTTGGTAAAATGAAAGGGGGGGGTCACTTTGATGGGAAAACCCCTATTTTTCTCACTCCTTTCATTCTAAAAACTGTCTAATCACAAGCTATTTGGTCACCCACAAGCTGACAACTGAAAATCAATTAATAGATTGGAGTCTGCCCCTAGTGTTTGGATCTCCATAGAATAAGCATTGCACGTACAGGTCACCTAAAGGTCTCAATCCAATGCACAGGCTGATCCCAGAGTTCCAGAGGCAGCCAGTGAGAGACTCAGTCTGGACTTCCTAAAAGGAACTCTGAGAAGTTCCCACAAAAGTGAACTCGAACTCCAAGAGGCTCTTGGAACTGACCATTCCTGTCCCAAGATTCTCTGAACTGAGAGCTGGCTGAGAAGTAGCGAGAGGTCCCTGGGAACTTCCTGGGCCTGTTTCAGATCATCTCAAGTCCCTAGCTTTTGGTGAAAGGGCCTTGATATCCCATCAGGTCTAAGTTCTGAGGGCCAAATTTCAAGGGTGTCATATTTCACTGCAGCAAGAGGCGAACATCAAGAGAGGGAATGGCCACCGTCTTGGTTTTGGTTTGAAGAGTTCTCCAGTTAAGTGGTTGATGGAGAGGATGAAAGAGAAACCAACCCTCCCCTGGTCTACTTCTATTTCCAGCTCCAATGAGGATTAGTCTGAAAAGCTCCTGGGTCACCTTGCATCAGTGTTTCCCCATAACCTGCCCACCTCTCACCCCTGAGTAGCCTCCAAAACTACACAGCCCCCAAAGGCATCTTCCCATTTTGAGGGTGCCCTGCTGACTGTGTTTCCTTTCAAGTCATCTCTCACCATGATCAACAGTTCAAAGTCAAAAGACCTTATGAAAAGCCATTGTTTGTGTGATTCTATTCTCTAAATTCCACGTGATTCTCCGTATAGAGGTTATTCTTGCAATTTGACAAATGTCTCAACTGAGCTCAGTTCAGTGGAGGGAATGGTGTGGTCCTCAACAAATGAGGGAAGCTCTCTTCTGCAGCTCAAGGCAACATTCAGCTAGTTTTTGTTGGCTTCAAACTTAGGGACATGGAGTTGCTTTTCCTTACCTGGGCTGGGCTTTGTGGTACAGCACACCCATGGATTTGACGGTGGAATACAAAGGAAAAGCATTTCTCTTTTCCATTTGTTTGGAAAGGGAGGGGAAGAGGGAGAGAAAAGCCAAGAATCAGCTGATTAGCTCTGAGTTTTACATAGCTGTCATCAAGACAATTGGTACAGATTTGGAAACAAAAGGAAATTTTGCTATCTAATTACCCCCACAGATTTCTCCAGAATTTAACTTTCTAAGCCAGTGGAGTTACGTGTTCTGCAGCAGGACTCTGAGAGGTCAGAGAAGAGACAAAAGAACAGTGTTTGGACTCTCACTGGCTCTATGGACTAGAACACGAGCCCAAGGTCTCTGCCTGCCAATTTAACCTTGGGGATTATTTTGCTCTTTGTTTTTAAGTTTTTCTAAGTGGCCAAGTGTACTAGATGATTTTCTCCCTCTTCTCTTCTGCAAGCACAGATACACTTGTTTCCCTCTAGAAACATATATGGCATTTTGCACGTTAATATTGTAACCCCTGTTTCCCGCCCCCTGACGTGCTTCAGACAGGTGGTACCGGCAGGGCAGACAAAAGAGTGAAAACAAAACAAAACGAAACAAAACTCTACAAACTGACTGCCCTTTTAGTAGTCCTCCGAGTTTGAATTTAGACCGTTATAACTACCTAGGCAGGTGTATCCTTACGTCTCTCTGTGCCTCATCTGTAATGGAGGTAAAAAGAGTTCTGGACTTCATGAGTGAATGTATAAAAGGTACACAGAAAGTGCCTGGCACATCATAAGGCAGAGTGAAGAATCAGTCTTTTTTTAAAGGGAGTAGTGTGGAATCAGGGCCGCCTACATCGCCCAGCTCCGAGGGCCCCCATGCACTGCAATTCGTGTGAATGGTACTCCCAGGAGCGGCGTCACAGGGATTCTTCAGAGCAGGCTGGTGAAGAGCAGGGACTCTGGAGCCAGGCTGCCTGCATATCCCCATGGTGCCTCTTCCCAGCTGGATGACACTCAGTGAGCTACTTTGCCTTTCTGTACCTCCATCTCCTCCTCTGTAAAATGAGGATTACCCCAAGATTATCATGCAAGATTAAAAGCCTTGATATAAGAAAGTGCTCAGAACGATGTGTGGTACAAACTCGAGGCTGCACAAGCATCAGTCGCTTCTTCTCATCTCTGGGCTCTGGCCTGAAGACTTGGTGCCCTTTGCCTCTGCGGTGGGATTCCTCGTCCCTGCTGCCCCTGATGCCGGCCTGGTCCTCTCAATCTCCACCTGGGTCCCTGGTCTAAGCCAGCAGAGCTGAGACCAGCATCCTGCCTCCCCCTGCCCTACTTAATTTCATGCCAACCTCCTCCCGGCTGCCTACCTGCTTCATCTGGCTAGCTGACTGCTCCTTATGCTGAAGCTGGCAGGGGCTCCTAGGCCTCCTTGGCCTGACGACACCTCAACCCTTCAGCCACCCCTCCGAGCTCCGCATCCTTCCCGTGTGCCCCGGGATATGCGCAGCACGCGCACCTGACCTTCCCGACGGCCCGGCCTCTCCCCAAACTAGAATTCTGACTTCCCTCACCTCCACCAGCCACTCCTTGGCTGCCCCAGCCTGTCACAGCCCTCTGCCAAGCAAGCACCCCTGCGAAAAACCTGTAACACATGCTACGACTGGTTCTCACCAAGGAGGCAAGAGGACAGTGAGAAAGAGAAACAGAGACACGGATAAAAAGGCAGAGACAAAAAACCCTAGAGACACTCAAAGGAAGAATGAATCTGTGGACTTGTTTTTCCTCCTCTCTGCCACTCTTGATGGCTCCGGGAAAAAATAATACTTCATAATTCATAAAAGAGTGAGTGTAGGTAAGGTAAAAAAATTCCCATGGCCTATTCACTTGCCAGAAAATGACAGATCCCTCCCCGTGATTGACGTATTACTCAGAAATCTCTTGCTTTCTGAAATTTCTGTTAAAAAAAAAAATGCCTATCTCTCGGCAAAAACACTCCGCAGCCACGATTTTCATTAACTTTATACAACTTTATTTTCCATGCTTCTGCCAAAAGGGGCTGAAGAGACTAGTCCAGCTGGTCTCCTCCCGGTCGCCTATACATCATTTAGCTCATATGATCAATGCTAATTTAATCATTACCCTTTCAATTGCTGACCACTCTGCACTACTTTAGAGGCTGGGAACTCGAAGATGAGCAACTGCATCCTCCAGAGAGCCGCGTGGAGATCCTTCAGACAGAAACCGAACCAAGGAGATGGCTGCAATCAGAGCTCTCACATTTGGAGAAGCTCTGAGGAGAGCTGGAGAGGAATTTGATTCCTTTATCTTCAAAGCTTCAGCAGGAGATGCAGGAAAGGAGGAAGGAAGGGATCAGTTTCACTCAGGGGACAGGGCAGAAATGAATCCGCCACCAACTTACTACATGGCCATGGGCAAACCATTTTCCAATGATTCCTAATTTGCTATAAAGAGTAAACAGTTTCCTTTTTTTCAATGTAAGATTTATGAAAGGTTATTTTCTATTTTGTTACTGCCTTGAGGTAGATATTCAGGTTTTTCTCTCCCTGGGGGAGTTTTTCTCTTTGATTTGATAACATGTTTTTTTTTTGTTGTTGTTTTTGTTTCTTTTTTACAGATCCATTCGGTCATCTAGTAAACATCCATGAATTCTTACTAAGTACCTAGTATCTCCTCCAAACAGAAATCAGATCATGTCAGCTCCTATCTGAAACCTTCTGAGGTTTCCCGTTGCTCTTACGGCGAAGACTCAAACCTTTAACACGGTCTAGCATGGCCTCAGCATTTCTCTCCTCACAGCCCTCACTTTGCACCTCTGACCCCTTCCCTCTCTCCTCTAGAGCCAGCCTCCCCTTCTCGGACACCCCCATCACACCCGCTCCCACCACTGGGCTCCGTCTAGTCTGAGTCCTTTGCCTAAAACCCCACCCCTCCTACCACCACACCCCCATGAACACGCAGTAGTGAAGCTGATGAATTAACATCTGTCTCCAGAATGTGAGTTCCATGGAAAAAGGAATCCGGTAGCTTCTCGCCACATATGCCCGCTGCCGAGCACAGTGCCTTGCACACACACAGCTTTAAAAAAATATGCGAATAACTCACAATGGCCCTGAACTCTTGGCCACTTCTGCACTTGGGCTGTCAAAATAGCGCAGTGACTAACAACAAAAAAAAGCTCACAAAACGAAATGTGGATTTTTTAGAGCTAAGAAAACCCATAATACGAACATCCCTAGAGGGTCCTCAACAAATTGTCTTCATGCCCTGACTGGGTGAGAGTTGTTCAGATTTAGATTCTTACAAATTAAATAAACTAGGTGTGACATAGAGGTGTTGTTTTAACAATGTCTTTATTAAAAAAAAATTTATATAATGTATTGATGGAATTTTATGGGGGGGTGATGGAGAGAAGACCCCATGATCTTTCATACCTTCATACCTCTGCACACAATGTTCCCTCTGTCTGGGAATATTTCACCCTCAACTTTTTCTAAGTAGTGAATTCATTTTCTTGAAGGTCCGAGGTAAATGTCACTGAGCCTTTCCCCAGTTCCCTCAGACAATCACACTGTCATTCTATACTCCCATAGCCCTCTATGCTCCTAGACTTCTACTAATGGGCCTACCACATAATAGTGTATAATTCATCCAGCAGACCTGTTTTTTCTGCTACAAGATGAACAACTCAAGCAAGAACCATGTCTTATTCAGCTTTGTACCCTAAATGCTTCATTCCATAGAAGAGCCTCAATAAATACTGGATGCAGAAAGTGAATGACCAACATGAAAAGAAAACCCACATTTTGAGCCCTGATGACACTGCCTCCATCATAATCCATGCAGTCTAGTCTAGTAGATGTTTGAGATCTTAGAGGGAATCAACAGAGAAGGGAATGAGCCAGGAATCTGTGAGGTCAATTTTAGGGCTGCTATAGATTTAGAAAACAAACCACAAGATGGAAAGCAGTGTAAGAACTCAGGTGTGAGCTGGACTTGTGTCAACGGCAGAGGCTTTTCTTGAGTGGAATCTATGGGCAGAAGGGATACTGGTGAATGATGAGTGGATGGTAGCATTGGGGTCCCAGGGTGTGTCCCAAAACATTGTTGCCTTAGAACATATTTTTGGAGAAACCCCTATTTCCCTATGGAAAAGAGTGCCAGACTCTGTACCCCTCAAAGGCAGGAACTATGGTTTATTCATCTTAACATACCCCTCTCTAACCCAGTGCCTATCACAATAACTGGAAAGTAGAAGTTCAATAACTACGTTGGGAAAAGGCGACTACGCTAGTATGATATAGGTGACCGCCACAACAGAACACAGTCCTGAGAGGACCTTGTGTTTCAAGTTCTATCATATCTCATGCTGCCTTAGGCACCAGGCATCCTAGACTCTCAACAAGGAAATAGGGAAATCTGACTAACTGCAAAAT
Organism: Mesoplodon mirus; assembly: GCF_964341445.2. Taxonomy (NCBI): domain Eukaryota; kingdom Metazoa; phylum Chordata; class Mammalia; order Artiodactyla; family Ziphiidae; genus Mesoplodon; species Mesoplodon mirus. The sequence goes on from NC_138984.1 coordinate 68,663,162, forward strand.
ACGGAGTTTAGAGCAGCAATCCTCATTCTAGGTCCCACCTGCAGGTAGACCTAAAGCTTTACAAAACGCTGCTAGACTTGAGTAGGATTGTCTCAGGCAATGGACTGGTCTTGAGCTTCAGGTTGATAGTTTTTAGGTTCTGCAACCCAGTAAGCAGGAAGGAAGGAAGGGCGGGTGGTTTTGGTGCACACCACCAAGCTTTGACTTCTTTATTTATTTGCAGTACGCGGGCCTGTCACTGTTGTGGCCTCTCCTGTTGCGGAGCACAGGCTCCGGATGTGCAGGCTCAGTGGCCATGGCTCACGGGCCCAGCCGCTCCGCGGCATGTGGGATCTTCCCGGACCAGGGCACGAATCCATGTCCCCTGCATCGGCAGGCGGACTCTCAACCACTGCGCCACCAGGGAAGCCCTGACTTCTTTATAACTCTATGTGGCCGAGATGACTAACAGCCCTAGATTCCATTCTCCATTTCTTCCTTTTAGCAATAAACTCTTTTCCACCCCCAATTTTAGCAAGGCATATGACTCTCCAACTACAAACTACATTTCACAGCCTCCCTTGCAGTGAGAAGTGACCCTGGTCTTGCCCACAGAGTGTGAGTGAAAGTAATGTATCCAATTTACACCTTACATCCTTGAACCTTACATCCTTGAAAGGATACTGATTGCCCACACACTCTCTTCCCCATTCCTTTGGATGTGCACCGATGAGCCAATTTCCACCAGACAGATGGACAATGAAGAGATATTAGGGCTAAAGAAAGTTGAGTCAATAAATGACCTGTGAAGAGGGCTACTCTGCTATCCTGTACTGCTCTCCTACACTGCTGGGTGAAAGAGAAAGACACATCTTTACCTGGGGATCTCTTTGTTAAAGCAGCTTCTATTAACTAATGCCCGCTGCAAAAGTAACTAAGATGGAGGTCATTAGAACAAGAAGAAGGCAATCAGAAAAAAACGTCCATAAGGTAGGCACTGGACTCAGAAAAAGGTCTCTCACTAGGTTGTGGCATATCTTCTAATTCTTTTTTCACAAAATGCTAACAAAACCAAGATGGTGGTCGGTTACAGCAAATCCTCACCCCCACCCCCTCCATCCCCATTAAAAGCAGACACCGTTATGTAATGTTTAGCCACAGTAAGTCTGTTTATTTTCTAAAACCAAAGATTAGGAAAAACCCAAAATGTTGGTAAGCTAAAAACACATATAAATTGCCAATTTTATACTGCTTTTTCAAAGCTCAAATGAGTTCAGAGAAAATCTTCAACTCGATCGGGTTTTTAAATTGAAGTAGACCACTACAAAGAGAAAAATATTCACCACTTTTTAGCAAAGTCCATAAGGATTTCCTCATGAAGATTTTCAATATAATTTCTCCTAGTTCCTAACCTGGTCATTTCCTTTGCAGTACTGGATGGAAAATAAGTTAGAGCACTAAGTCCAAAGCCTTTCCCCGAGAGACACAAACGGAAACAAGCCGAGTTACTTGATGTAAAGTCCAATTCTCAGAAGTGATTCCTGCATTAAATATTCAAGGAAAATAACAATCATCTCCATAGAAAATAGTATGAATTTGGGGACAAATGATAAAAAAAATAGTATATATTTGTATTGATAGAAAATAGAGGCGAATGTGAAAAATTATCGATAATCCATTATATCTGTAGGCATGTTTCATAAATCCAAAAGCATAAACAAACTAAGCATATAGACTGGCCACACACACACACACACACACACACACACACACATATACACACACAGGGTTTGGCAATGCGTTTTTCTTAATTACAGAAAGTGATTTCTCAAATGTTTAAGATAGATTGAAAATTAAAAATAACAATATCCAAATAAATATTTAGGTGCCATGTACCTTATGGCACCTCAACTCACTGTATTTTTGAACCTTGTGTGAGAGGGTTCAGAAATGACCCTCTTGTCTTGTACACCTTATAAATCTATTTTCTTTTAAATGGGAAAGGCAATAATATCTCAGCTTTCAAAAACAGTAGTTTAAAATGAAGTATTTCTCATAGCTCCTCTAAGTTACTCTTTCAACCATCAAATTAAATAAATATAAAACACTACAAGATAATAAATGAGTAACTTGTTAATCTTCAAATAATGTCAAATCTTCATGTTCCAGAGGTTTCTTGAGCTCTCTAACCATTTAAACCTATGGATCACATGAACATGGAACAGCCTTTGTAACATAATTTGGATATGTTTACATGCCATGGAAGAGATACTAACAGACAGTAATAGTTCATTCCAGAAAATAAGGGGGGGGGTTCATAAACACATTGTTATGGATCTCAAAGTACTATCTGCCAGCATTAGGAAAAGAATGTTATGAGTAAATGTTCAGATTTACCCAACTTAATGAAGAAATTAAGAGTTTTTCCCTGCCAGGTACCTTTAAAGCTTTCCATGAAAGAACTGAACTAAAAGACAATGTCAGGAAGATGGCCTGTGGGCCTCAACTAATAAAGGCTCACTTTTGAAAAAGATACCTACTAGAACAGTAAGATGTGAACCAAAATAACAGCTTCAGATATCATCATCCTATCTTCAATCAAGCAAATCAATCACTAAAACTTGGGGGAGAAGAATAAAAGGTCCAGTAAGAGAAGGGATGAGCAAGCTAACTTCATAGCCAGTAGAGTCATTCATTTCCTCTCACTTTTAGCTCTTGTTGGTTGTGTTTACTTCATTTAACCATAAACTTAATGAATATAAAATAATCAGAGAGAGCTGAAGGGTTAGAAATCATGGGAAAGTGTCCTAACAACACACAACTCTAAAACCATAAAAGAAGAGAATAAAATATATTTTTCATTGTATTTGTTCTCCATCTACTTGTCTACTGCCGTCTCTACTTTACAACATCTTTCTCACTTTATCCTTATTTCAGCCACTCATTACACTTTCCCCAAAATATGTGCTTCTGATCCAGATTCCTGCTGTTTCTTATGCTTGAAACCAACTTAAGCATTTTTGTAGTCTACTGAAATTTTCCACAAATCATCCCTTTGCAAATCAACTCTCTGTCTTATGAGACCTTCCACTGCCAATTCTTCCACAAAATTTTTGTTTTTAATGGGACTTAATTAAACTTAAAAGCTTTTGCACAGCAAAGGAAACCGTAAACGAGACCAAAAGACAGCCCTCAGAATGGGAGAAAATATTTGCAAATGAAACAACAGACAAAGGATTAATCTCCAAAATATGCAAACAGCTCATGGAGCTCAATATCAAAAAAACAAACAATTCAGTTAAAAAATGGGCAGAAAACCTAAATACACATTTCACCAAGGAAGACATACAGATGGCCAAGAGGCACATGAAAAGCTGCTCAACATGACTAATTATTAGACAAATGCAGATCAAAACTACAATGAGGTATCAACTTATGCCAGTCAGAATGGCCGTTATCAAAAAATCTACAAACAGTAAATGCTGGAGATGGTGTGGTGAAAAGGGAACCCTCCTGCACTGTTGGTGGGAATGTAAGGTGATACAGCCACTATGGAGAACAGTATGGAGGTTCCTTAAAAAACTAAAAATAGAACTACCATATGACCCAGCAATCCCACTACTGGGTATATACCCTGAGAAAACCATAATTCAAAAAGACACATGCACCCCAATGTTCATTTCAGCACTATTTACAATAGCCAGGACATGGAACCAACTTAAATACCCATTGACAGATAAATGGATAAAGGAGATGTGGCACATATATACAATGGAATATTACTCAGTCATAAAAAGAAAGGAAATTGAGTTATTTGTAGTGAGGTGGATGGACCTAGAGTCTGTCATACAGAGTAAAGTAAGTCAGAAAGAGAAAAACAAATACCTTATGCTAACATATATATATGGAATCTAAAAAAAAAATGGTACTGATGAACCTAGTTGCAGGGTAGGAATAAAGAGGTAGACATAGAAAATGGACTTGAGGACATGGGGTGGGAAGATGAAGCTTGGGCGAAGTGAGAGTAGCATCGACATATATACACTACTGAATGTAAAACAGTTGGCTGGTGGGAAGCAGCAGCATAGCACAGGGAGATCGGCTCGGTGCTTTGCCATGACCTAGATGGGTGGGATAGGGAGGATGGGAGGGAGGCTCAAGAGGGAGGGGATATGAGGACATGTGTATGCATATGGCTGATTCGCTTTGTTGTGCAACATCAGTTAACACAGTATTGTGAAGCAATTATACTCTAATAAAGATCTATTAAAATTTTTTTTTAAAAATGGTATTGTAGAAAACTTGCAAAATTCAGAAAAATACAAAGACAAGAATAAAAATATGGAGTCTTACTACTGAAACATGATTACTATTAATACTTTGGTATCATTCTCTACATGCCTTTTATTTTACATTTAGAACATGCTATATGTAAACTTTTGTGTTCTCTTAACTATAACAGCACAAGCAATTTCTCACAAACATAAACTATTACAATTATATAATATTGCATCATATGAATATACTAGGCAGTTCCCATTGTTTTGCCCTTATATCATATTAGTCTGTAATTCAGATTATATTCTTTGGCTAGATTCCAGATATTCTTGGGTCAACGTGTATGAACATTTTAAGCCTCACATTGCCAAATGCTGTAGAGAAACAGTCTACCAATTTACATACTTACTAGTTTGATACGAAGTCCTAGGTCTTAGCCCTCATCAGCAGTGGGGCAATGGGAGACCTAACATTCTAATTTTTTTTTTTTTTTTTTGCGGTATGCGGGCCTCTCACTGTTGTGGCCTCTCCCATTGTGGAGCACAGGCTCCAGACACGCAGGCCCAGCGGCCACGGCTCATGGACCCAGCCGCTCCGCAGCACGTGGGATCTTCCCAGACCAGGGCATGAACCCATGTCCTCTACATCGGTAGGCAGACTCTCAACCACTGCGCCACCAGGGAAGCCCCTAATTTTTTTTATCTGTTAATATGATACAGAAAAAGTGGCATTTCACTGTTGCTTTAAATTGCATTTTTTGCTAATAAACATATACATGTGAAATATATATAATACTGCACTTTTTCATAAGCATGGCAAATTTACTGTCTCTGAATGAGAAATTTCCACATTCAAGTAACAGAGACTGTGATATTCTTGTCTCCAGTCTCTTTTTGGAAAGTCTTATGAAAATAGTATCTGCGGCAATGGCTCTCAGCAACAGCAGAGGACCAGAATCACCTGTGGAGCTTTTTTACAATCCATTTACACTCTAGAAACTCAAACTCAGTAGAGGTTCTATCATCTATATTTTCTAAAAATTCCACTGCCATTTTAGTAGGCAACTGAATGAGAAGACCACTGAGTTAAGACTGAAACAGTTAAATGTCTCACCTGTCAGGTGAATAAGCTACTGCATGAGTTCTTTAGGCATAAGATGAAGAGCATCATGCTCTAAACTATCATTTTATTCTATGGTGCTTACCTTACATCCATAAGGCAACTTAGGACCCTGTGAGATCTACTTCTACCGAGTGACATAACATTGCCCATACCTCTTAGTCTCATTTCTAAGAATGACCTCGTTTCATGTGAAAAGAAAGTAATCTAAATACTGATGTACCATTTGTTCATATACCCAGTACTTGGCAGAAATATTTACACAGCAGAGAGGATAAACATCTGGTGTGAATTTCCAAAATGGCACCTTCTTCAACTCAAGGAGAGCCTCTGCCTGTAATCTATGGGCCAGGGATAAGTGTTGATATTATTTACTGATTTATGTTGATGTTTACCAAAATATGAAATCCAGCTGACCCTTGGACACACCCACAATCCCACTCCAATCTCTAAACAACCAATTACTCCCCTTCACACAATTAAGCATCATACTTGAACAGTCTATGCCTGTTGATACTGGTGTCACATGGCCTAGCGAACTCGTCACCCTGATATAACCTGGGCTTAGGAAGTGCCCTCATCTCACAGAGCTAGGCTAGCTAACACAATAATGGGGGGAAATATGGGGAAAAAAGAAGTTCTGATGTTAGAAGGGAAAGTTTCCTCCGTATCAACTCTGGTAAACCCCATTTGGCTGGAAAATACTAGTATTAGAACAGCCTAGGCCCAATCAGACTCTCCTAGCATTGTTTGGAGCCTGAACCCCTACTGGGGGTTCACAAATTGAAAGCACAAGAATCTCTGCAAGAATTGTTTCAGAGATTGTTTCCTTCCCTCTCAGATGCTAAAAGTGGTCATCCCCTACCACCAGAGAGAAACCATTCTGGAAGGAAGAGATGGCAGGAGAGGACCCAGTTAAGTGCTGAGAACCAGTACTTACACTGTTGGGTCAGATTGGAGGAGTAAACTCATGTCCTTGACAAATCCATAAGTGGAAAAGTCACTACAATTTTCCAATAAGAAACGTAAGGGACAGATTTTCAAAATTAGGTAAAATGTGAGTCCAAATGAATTATTTTATCTGTTCTGCAGATAAAGTCCGCAAAGTATCAGTATTACCATGCCAACCACCTTGGGCTCTTGGTATAAATCAACTGATAATGATGAATAGGCTATTTCAACTTCAAAAATTAAATCTTTATATGGCCATGAATATTTTTTATGGTTTACTACTACAGCTCAGGGGGGTGCTTTCATCTCTGGGCACAGTTGAGTTCAGAGAAGCAAAGTGAACACTCTGTTTCATTCTGTTCATCTCTCTCCAGGGGCCACTTTGCCAGCCTTTGGATTGTTTCTGCCATGGACAGCATCCTCAAAAAAGCCTCAGGACAGAAAAGCTTAGAGGCCACGGGGCATAAAAAGCTGTGATGATACATCCAAAAGAAAGGGACTTTGTTGATGTTTTGAACTAAGTAAAGGAAAAAAAGCATTAACAAGTGCACCAAACTTGGTGACTGGAATTAGCCAACCAGGACACATATATATAAGTGTAATCACAAGGTCACACCTTCACACCTAGGCATTTAGCTGTGTGTCACTGTAAATCACCACACCAGCACTTTCCCTGCCCTTAATTTTTTTTTTTACTTTTCTAAATTTAGTACATTACAAGTACTGTTAACTCAGATAACTTAGAGTACCTATGCACAAGAAGAATAAATCACAGTTTCGATGAGATCCACCAATTTAAATGTCTTTTTTGTACATTTCCATTTCCAATGACAATATTTCAGTCAGTATGCATCATTTTCTGGTGTCCATTCTTGAGGATTTATGCATCTGCATAGAGCTGGGTGAAAAATGTCTTTACATTAAAGATTGTACCCTTCCTTTTGAAAATTTTGTTCCATGAAATAACTTTTATATTCCCTTTTACTTATCAAATGAAATACAATTTTTAAAAAATCTAAATTTGAGGTTAAGACACCCTGTTAAAATAATCTAGAAATCAAAGTAAAGTAAAATCTTAATGGGAAGTTGTTACAGTGCTTGGCTGTAAATTATTTTTTTCCAAGAAGTCAAAGTGGACAACAATAGCAAAGGGATAGACAAACCAGGCTCCCCACCCAAGGACATGATTTCCTCTATTCATTCCTCTAAATGTGTCTCTCAATTACTCACATTTCGGCTGAGCTCCCCCGACCCTAAACACCTCCAATTTTATCTAATACATCAACCTTTCCTATGTTCACTTAGGAGCATCCTAGTGGAATCTAAAAACCTCTACCCTACACCAAAGTGGGTAAAGAGTCTGATTTCTTAAAAAAATCAGAATTATGCAGATACAGCCTGATGACCTCCACTGGTCTCTCAATGCTACTGTTTTAGTCAGCTCAGGCAGTTATAGCAAAAGTACCATACACTGGGTAGCTTAAACAACGAATATTTATTTCTCATAGTTCTGGAGGCTGGGAAGTCCAAGATCAGGGTGCCAGCAAATGTGGTGTCTGGTGACAGCCCTCCTCCGGGTCCACATACAGCTGCCTTCTTGCCACATCCTCAAGTGGCGGGCTGCACCCTCATGGTCTCATCTAAACCTAATTACCTCCAAAGGCCTCACCTCCAAATACCATCACACTGGGAATTAGGGCTTCAACATATGAACTTGGAGGGGGAACACAGATATTCAGCCCATAACAACTGCCCAGCACTCCTTCTGTATGTATCATCAGTTTTCTCCTTACTCCACACAAATCTTCATCAATCTGAAATTCCTACCTCATCCTTCTTCTTTTACCATGAAGAGATGATCTCACTCCCCTACTCCCCAGGAGTCAAACAAATCAACATTCCCTGAATTTCCTGTTCCATCCCACAACTTAGACCTCCTTCCATTCCATTCCATTTCAATGGAAGAGGTATCCCTCCTCCTTCTAAGGTTGATCTCGTCACCTGTACTCAAAATCCAAATTTCTGTGGCCTGAATATGAACCTGATTCCATCTGCTCTCTTGACTATAACTTCGACCCATTCCCCTCTGTTGTTACCCTTTAAACATACACATGCTGAAGTCCCCTTCACTTTCAAGAACAACAACCCTTCCCTGGCCTTGTCTCTCCCCGTTATCAACCTATTTCTATCTATGTCTCATAGCCAACCTCCAGAGAGTATATCCACACCCTCAGCCTTCACTTCTTCTACACTGTTCAGTCTTCATAATCTGACCTTTATCCTCATCCCGGACTCAAACTGTTCTCGTCAAAACTGCCAAAGACCTTTTTGTTGCTATATGTAATAGAACCTCACCTTCCATGACCTCTGACACTGGTGACCTCCCTTCTGTTGGAAACTCTCCTTTTCCTTGGTTCCTGCCACAGAAGCCAAGGAAACTCTCTAGCCACCTCTCCAATTTTCCAGAATTCCATTTCTAGGTCTCCCTTGGCTTCAACCACCTCCCATCTTCTGATAATTTATGAATAAATATGTTCAGTTCAAATTTAGGTCTGGAGTTCCAGAACTACCCATGCAACTGCCTACCAGATATCTCGACCCCAATGTCCCACAGGCCACACATGTTACACTCAACATATCCAATAACAAACTCATCTCCATCTTCTATGAAACCAAGTACCTGTACCATAACACAGAATGGCACTTCCACCCCGTTGTCCGATTTGGAAATTTGGGGACCATCCTTGATGCTTCCTTCCCATCTCTCCACTGAACCCCATGCTGTTATTGTTTCCCCCAACATTTTCTTTAAATGTTATTTTATTAAAGTACAGTTGACTTACAATGTTGTATTAATCTCCTAATACCTTTTGAACTTTTCCTCTTCTCTCAATCCCTAGGAGTCTAGGCTCTCCTCATTTTCCCCTGAATTATTGTGATAGCCTCCTTATTGGTATTTCTGCCTCTACCTATGCCCATCTCACAAGTCCCACATATCATTCCATTGTAATACCAAAATATCCTGCAAATCTTAAGACTCTCTGCTTAAACGACATCAATGGCACCTTCCTTTCTTTGGGATAGAATTCAAATTCTTTTTTAGATAAAGTACAGCCACTTCCTGATGTGACCAGCCTCGTCTCTCACACGACTTCCTCATCTATGTTCCAGCCATACCACAGTGTAGGTCCTGAAGGACTTGCACTCACTATCCTGTGTTTCTGAACACATTGAACCCTCTTCCTCAAAAAAGGTTTCGCTATCACATTCTTTACCTTACTTTCTCTATTAGTCATTCAAAGTCAGCCTAGGAAGCCTTGGAAGCCTGGCCAAAGGCACACCCAGCTCTGGTCAGAGATTACCTGTCCCTGTTGCAGCGTCTCCCAGGTCCAGGTGCCACCACGTCACAGCACTGACCACAGTGTGCCCTCTGCACTCAGGTGAGAATGGAAGCTCCGGGAGGAAGAGGGTCTGGACCTTGTTACAGGGTTTGAGACAGGCGGGGACCTGGGACCTCGGGTCCTTTGCTACAGAACTTGCATCTGGACAAACATCTCCTTGAGCAACAAAATACAAAGAAACTATAAGGGACTAAAAATAACTGTGTGCATGTGCAGTTTCGGCAAATTATGGACAACAAGATACCAAAAAGACCAATAAAAAAACCAACTGCCACTTCTGAAAAACTGGGAGCAAAAACAGAGTGTCAGGAGCAAAAACAGAGTGTCAGAACAAAAGCAGGGTACTGCGCATGCCTCCTGCACTGAACACCACCAAAGGGGTGGGCAAATCACCTAAGCCACCCCTCCAGCCCCACCCTTGGACCCGCCCCTACCCTCACCCCACATAAGGAAACAGCTCACCACCCCCTCGGTGAGCAAGCAAGGGAAACTGTTACTTGCTTTTGTTCCCCCCTGCTGCAGCAGGGGCCCCAATAAAGTCTTGCCTGAATTTCTTGTCTGGCCTCTTATCAATTTCTATTGATTAAGGAAGGCCAAGAACCCTGATCGGTATCAGGCTGATTTCTTAACAGCCACTGCAGTGACTGTTACACAGAAAATGTGCTCCTCAATTTTTTTAATACATGAAAGAGTTCTAAAATTCTGGGATTAACCCCATCATCGGTAAAGAAGTTTCCATGAAACACATTCCATTCCCTTTTACTCTCTGATTATACCTAAAACACCAGTGTCACAATATTGATCCCGATGAAGCCACAATTTCAACTGAGCAAGCAAGGAGAACAAGGAATTAGTCAGTCAACTGTATCAGAAAGAGATTACCATGTGCAGATAAATAAGAAGAAATGTGAGGAGAATTTTCAAAAATTAGTTTAATAAAATAAGTCCATTTACAATCTCGCTAATAGTTGTTCAAAATGTCATTTTGGAATATGGTTTTCCAATTGGGAGCGGTGAATTGTGTGGCAGTAGAAAATGACATAATCTGGGGGAATTAATTTGCAATGAATCATATATGGAATACAAATTATACTAAAGTTCTTCCAAAAACTGCATGTCTAAATCCTACTTATCTTTAGACCTTTGGTTACATCAGAAAATCTCTGACAGAAGCCTGCTATGATGAAACTCAGATTATCTCTAACATGCTCCCATCAAAACAGCATTCACTGAATCTCTTTAGAAAGATGGGTTGCATGTTGCCCTAAACAATGGAGTTGAGCAGCTTCATCACCTTCTAGCTAACTCAGAGTTCGGCTCTAGATTAGCCTTAGGTCTCTGAGCATAGAAGTTCCATTTTGGAGACCCATGTTAGCTCTTAATCAGTAATACTTAAGACCAAAATTCCATATTGGATGGAACCCAGCCTGGGGAACTGTCTTCGCAGAAGTTGGTCTTCATAGCTGATAAGTTCACTTAACACTTAAAAGATATTCCATATTTTTTCATGTTGCTCCCTAACAAGACAAATGGGTTTAATTCTTGTCCTGTCTGAAGGCTGCGAGGTTGACCAGATGACTTTTTCCTCATTTCTCCCTTACAATTCTACCTATGTGGTTCTGAAGTGAAAGTAGCCATTTGGTGGCAAACTCTGAAAATGTGCCAAATGACATGCCAATAATTAAAAATAGTGTGTGAAGGATATGCTTCTAACTTTCTGAAGCCATAACCATCTGAATGCACAGCTTCTGAGAGTCTTTTTGACATGACCATAAGAAACAAATAACCCTTTTCTTCATCTTTCCATTTTTATGGCTTCCAAAAAGTTTTTTTTTTAATCTGGAAATATTATCTTTAACTACAGAGAGTTAAGAGGAAATGCTGAAAAAGCTGCTTCTAATGATTTTTTCATCCGTGATGGCAGATGTCTTTTTTTTTTTTAGGAAATGGAATTTTATTTTATTTTAGTTATTTTTAATCCTTTTTAAAAAAACTTTTTATTTTATATTGGAGTATAGCTGATTAACAATGTTGTGATAGTTTCAGGTGCACAGCAAAGCAACTCAGCCATCATATACATGTATCCATTCTCCTCTTTGAAGCCCCCCAAAGCAGAACCTAAGATAAAGGACTTTAGGAGGTGGTCTCAGGGAGCAGGAATGAGGGAGACAGGAGAGTGTGTTAGGGAAAAAGGAAAAGCCAATGAAGGATGCATTACTGATTTGCCTTTTCAGGTAACAGGCTCAATCCCACTGAGGACTTCTGAGCAACTAAGTAAAATTCCCTTAAAATTGTCCCTCTGAAGGACGACAGGTTAGGGCATGTGATCATCAACTCTCCTGACCCAGTGGCTGAGAAGGCATTAACTCCCCTGCATTTGGGAAGAGGCTTTAGCAAGGATTGAGTAAACTCCACAGGTTCCAGGGGGAAACCCTGAGGCAAATAAAGAGAAGGTACGCCAGTTTCAAGCACGGGAACTGTCCACCACAACTGCAGCTGAAATCTGAGGTGGGCCAGCGACATGTGGCATGAGGCCCAAAAAGTGCCAGCCATAGCTCTATGTGGGTATAAGACTCTCTGTGCAGTGTGGCAAGCTTCACTTAACTATTTTTAAAAAGCACTTTTCTCTTCCGTTTGTCCCATTTCCTGAGGATCTTAATTAATAACAGTGTGCATTCATTCCCTGCATTATTAGTTTATCTTTCAAGTAATTAAGAATGAAATGTAAAGGCAACTATGGCTTTGGGAGGTTGTCAAGTACATAACTATGGAAAGACATATAATAACCACTGGCAGGAACCACTAAGTAGATCCTTACTCTGGAGGGTTTTACTTACCAACACAAAGTTCTAGCTCTTTCTGTAAACATCATGACTGTTTCACGTGTCATTATGACAGTTCCTGATAGGTGTAAATGCAAACGGGCACCTTGGGGAGTATATCTAAGTTTCCAGAAAAGCTGCAACCGACCCTAGTTACTGTGTCAATCAAAGATGCAACTCAGGCCCATTTCTTCCCTTATTGCAACTGGGATTCATTCTGTCACCCTAGAAAAAGGTGATGCTATGAGCACCTAGTTGATGCAAGCTGAGCATATCCTCTGACCGACTTTTACTCCTCCAAAATCAAGGCCAAGCCACGTCACCAAAGAGGCTTTCACTTCCTAAATTGCAAACAGTTTTGCAAGCGATGCAAACAGAAAACTTCAGTTCTCGGTACTGTCAAAATGACACCTTCCGGGGCCTCCCTGGTGGCGCAGTGGTTGAGAGTCCGCCTGCCGATGCAGGGGATACGGGTTCGTGCCCCGGTCTGGGAGGATCCCATATGCCGCGGAGCGGCTGGGCCCGTGAGCCATGGCCGCTGGGCCTGCGCATCCGGAGCCTGTGCTCCGCAACGGGGGAGGCCACAACAGTGAGAGGCCCGCATACCGCAAAAAGAAAAAAAAAAAAAAAAAAAAAAAAAAAAAAAAAAAAATGACACCTTCCTAGGCTTCCAAATTCAGTAAATATTGTTTTCCTCACACCCACTGACAGGCCTGAAATTGAGGCCTGCTCTCACAAGGTTCTCCACTCTGGTACCTTTCTGTGGTAGGTGTGGGAAGAAAGGACAAGAAAAGATCTTTGGTAAGGTCAGGGTCAGAGTTGTTTTTTTTTTCTTTAATAGTAATCTTTATTTCCATTTAAGCTTTGGCAAATCTCTCTCTCTCCTTTTTTTTTTTTTTTTTTTTTTTTTTTTGCCATGCCGCGTGGCATGTGGGATCTTGGTTCCCCGGCCAGGGATTGAACCTATGTCCCCTGCAGTGGAAGGGTGGAGTCTTAACCACTGGACCACGGGGGACGTCCCAAGGGTCAGAGATGTTGAACCATGTTTTCTTTTTTTTTTTTTTTTTGCAGTACGTGGGCCTCTCACTGTTGTGGCTTCTCCCGTTGCGGAGCACAGGCTCCGGACGCACAGGCTCAGCGGCCATGGCCCACGGGCCTAGCCGCTCCGCGGCATGTGGGATCCTCCCGGACCGGGGCACGAACCCGTGTCCCCTGCATCGGCAGGTGGACTCTCAACCACTGCGCCACCAGGGAAGCCCCAAGAACCATGTTTTCTTAACATCTTTTTTAACTACCAAGGCTTTACCCATAAACTTTCCTTTTGTTAGGAAACACATTTTTGATCACTCACTATACCTAGAAACACACTTTGAGACAAAGTAATTTGTAGGTACAATTTTTGTTTGACCCAGGAAGCCTAGACCTACTTTCAGAGACAGGAAGTAGGAACCTGGGGCCCAGGAGAGATGATATTCACAGGAGCCAGTGAAAGTTGAGGCAGACCAGAAGGAACACAGGGTAAAAGTGGCAAAACAAGGGTGAAACAACAAAGCAGTGAGAAATCTGTAGGCCAGGGGAGGCAAACAAATTGCATGAGGTGCCAGGTAAGTAATTAGAAAAGTAGGCTAGTTCCAGAAGCCAATTCTCTGAACAAAGGAGCATAGACCAGCGACCACTTTTAAAGCTGAAATGGATAAACGCAAAGAAATGCATTTAGACAAAATCAGTCTCATGTGCCAAACATCCTCATACTGAGGTTTACATTTTCCTATCTACAATCAGGAAAAGAGTCTCTTTTCTACAGGATGCCTCTTGGTCTCCTTAAGCAAGTGTTATTGCCTGCCCAGCCTACATCTAGCACATACATCATTGAGGCCAGGTCCCTTTTAGTCCACTGATTTCTACTAGCCTTGAAAATTCTTGCAATGATTTTTGTGCCCAAGCAAAGATAGAAAAACAAACTTAGCCTTGAGGCCCATGTGCTGATCAGAACAGGAATTAGATAAATTTGCAGAAACTTTGGTTTTTAAGTTTTTCAGAAGTTTATACTCAACAAGACATATTCCAAATTATTACTGGCCCACTGAGTAACTCCAGAAGGTTGGCAAGCATGACTGCCAACGTAACTACCAACACGACTATTCCCTTAGATACACACCAGGAGTGTTCTTGTCCTTTAGATGACACGAATCAACATGTACCCTGAAAACTCCTCCAGGCGTGACAATAAACCACAAGATCAATGCAGCTATTCGGTCAAATGAAGAAACCTCATATGTGAACTTTCTGAGTGTAAGATTCGTGGCTTATAGTAGTTCAGTCATGTGCTTACCGTAAAAAAAAAAAAAAAGCTTAGTACATTAGATTCAATAAGCATTAGCAAAAAAAGAAAAAAGAATCAGGCACTAAATTCATAGATAAAATGATTCAAAGCATAATATTCCTAACAGAGATGCTCCATTAAAGCCTGATTGTCACTTGGAGGACTGTGGAGCCTGGCAATATTGCCTGGCACGCTGGCCTCACGTTGGAACATGGCCCACCAGTACCTGTTAGAGCTCTCAGTTGTTCCTGAGATGAAGCAAAGTTTTCCTTGGCCCGGTTTACTTAAACATTTACTCCAGTTCCCCAAATAGCTTTCATTCCACCAGACCATTTGAACATGCAAATAAGTTCGAAGCAGTTCAAAGTCTGCAAAGGGAAAATCTGCTTTTAGGTGAACGGTTGTAACAAGGTCATATGAAGAGGAAAGGCGGTCTTCTGTTTTGTTGTTGTTTTTCTCGTACAACCATGCACACAATGACTCTAGCCATGGTTATCCTACAGACAATTTACTTGGATTCAAGGAAGGCATTGCCAGTGGTAGATATTAGGAAGGAAGTTTTGAAAATCCATTTGCTTGCAGACACCATACCACTAGCCAGCTTAGAGAAAGCCTGAACAGTACAATCAGACCATTCGGTTTTCTACTCATTTACTGAATGCGGCTCCAACTCGACAAATTCAAGGCTTGACTTCGCCTGTGTGTCAGTTTGACTATGAGTGTCAAGACCCCCATCTATTGCCCAGACAACCCAAGATTAATGGAGTAAGAACCCCCTGAGATGTAATACGATCAGATGATGGGAATAGAGAGCTCCAAAGCTCCTTATGTTGATGCTGGGTCGGCCTTCAACTTGCCAAGTGACCTTATATAATCCTTCTGACCTTCAGTTTTTTCCATCTGCAAACTGAAGAATGTGAGTGACTCAAAAATAAATAGTCCAGTATCCACTCCCTTCCCAAGGATTTTATGTTTCTTTCCAATTGGGACCTGAATAAACCTGCCATTCCTTTCCACTACTAAAGAATACAGAAACCAAAGAACAGTTTCTTATTTTCTTTTGCTTGATTGCCTCTCTTCTGAATAGCAGTTTCCAAGACTGAAAATCCAAATGTCTTGCCTAGGAAGCTAAAGAAAAGAAGGGAGAGACAAAGTCATAAGAAATGTCATCACACTCAAGCATAGGAAAGGCTCAAGAAAAGCTCTGATTTTCAAACTCGCGGCTGCTACCCGTTGGCATTTAAGAGAAAATGACGTGTTGGTACAACCACTATGGAGAATGGTATGGAGATTCCTTAGAAAACTTAAAATAGAGGTACTATATGATCCAGCAATCCCACGCTTGGGCATGTATCTGGAGAAAACCATACTCCAAAAGGACACATGCACCCCAATGTTCATTGCACCACTATTTACAATAGCCAGGACATGGAAGCAATCTAAACGTCAATCGACAGAGGAATGGATAAAGAAGATGTACATATTGGGTTGGCCAAAAAGTCCGTTCGGGTTTTTCCATAATGTCTTATGGAAAAACCCAAAAGAACTTTTTGGCCAATGCAATATATACGATGGAATATTACTAGCCATAAAAAAGAACAAAATAATGCCATTTGCAGCAACATGGATGGACCTAGAGATTATCATACTAAGTGAAGTAAATCAGACAGAGAAGGACAAATATCATATGATATCACTCACATGTGGAATCTAATTTTTAAAAAAAGATACAAATGAACTTATTTACAATACAGAAACAGACTTACAGATATCAAAACAAACTTATGGTTACCAAAGGGGAAACTTGGTGGGGAGGGATAAATCAGGAGCTTGGGATGAACACACACACACTACTATATATAAGATATAAAACCAACAAGGACCTAGTGTATAGCACAGGGAACTCTACTCAATATTCTGTGATAAGCAATATGAGAAAAGAATCTAAAAAAAAAAGAATGAATATATATCTGTATAACTGAATCACTTTGCTGTACACCTGAAACTAACACAACATTGTAAATCAACTATTCTTCAATAAAATTAAAATACTAAAAAAAAAGGAAAACATGACATAGATCTAGTCCCTAGAGATGAGGTATGTTGATGGTTGTATAAATATACACCATAGGGAATAAGACGAAGGGATTTTTTAATTTCACCATGAAAAATAAAATGTTTACACTCTGTAGTGGGTTGAATGGTAGCCCCCCAAAAGATATGTCCACATCCAAATTCCTGGATCCCCCAGTTGATACCTCACTTGGAAAATGGGTCTTGGCAAATGTAATAAAGTTAAGGATGTTGATATGAGATCACCCTGGATTATCCAGGGAGGCCCTAAATCCAATAACAAGTGTCCTTAAAAGAGACAGACGAGGAGAAGACAGGGAGACACAGAGGAGAAGGTGATGTGAAGATGGAGGCAGATATTGGAGTGATGTAGTCACAAGCCAAGAAGTCAAGGAATACCAAAAGCCACCAGAAGCTGGAAGAAGCAAAGAACGGAATCTCCCCTAGAGATTCAGAGAAAGGTGACTGTGCTGACATCTTGACTTTGGACTTCTACCCTCCAGAACTATGAGCAAATAAGTCTGCTGGTTTATGCCACCAAGTTTGTGGTAATTTGCTACAACAGCTACAGGAAACTAATACACACTCCATCCATCTATAATCAAACCCCTAAAATAACCCCTTATTAATACACTAAACTGTCCTTTTCACTACCATCATCTTACATAGGAGCCATCATTTGCAAATACTCCTCAATATTTTGCAGCTATTCCACTGGCACAGGTAACAATTGCTACCTAACAATCCCCAAATCCATTCTGTCTTCGAGAAATGAATGTTTTTCAAGTCACTGAAATTAAGTCAGAACCTATGTGGTAAGTGGAAAGAGAACGTAATCTGATGTCCCCAAACCTAGTTTTGTATCCTGACTCTGTCATGTATTATCCGTATGAACTTTAATAAGTCTCTTAACTTCTCTGACCTTCACCTGTCTTATTTGTAAAATGGAAATAAAAGTACCAATACAAAAAAAAAAAAAAAAAAAAGGACTTCCCTGGTGGCGCAGTGGTTGAGAGTCCACCTGCCGATGCAGGGGACACGGGTTCGTGCCCCGGTCCGGGAGGATCCCACATGCCGCGAAGCGGCTGGGCCCGTGAGCCGTGGCCGCTGAGTCTGCACGTCCGGAGCCTGTGCTCCGCAACGGGAGAGGCCACAACAGTGAGAGGCCCGCGTACCGCAAAAAAAAAAAAAAAAAAAAAAAAAAGATTAGGGCCTAAGACCCACTTCCTGCCCTCCTGAAGTTTTTTGATTTTTTATAAAAATGTTTACTTTTATACAATTTTTAAAGGTTACTTTCCATTTACAGTTATTACAAAATATTGGCTCTATTCCCCGTGTTGTACAATACATCCCTGAGCCTGTCATACACCCAATAGTCTGTATCTCCCACTCCCCAACCCCTATATTGTCCCTCCCCTTCTCCCCACTGGTAACCACTAGTTCTCTACATCTGGGAGTCGGCTTCTTTTATGTTATATTCACTAGTTTGTGGTATTTTTTAGATTCCATGTATAAGTGATATCGTACAGCATTTCTCTTTCTCTGTCTGACTCATTTTACTTAGCATAATGCCCTCCGAGTCCATCCAGGTTGCTGCAAATCCTGCCCTCCTGAAGTTCACACTCAAGTTGGGGAGATGAAACATGTATGTTCCTGAACGAAACCACCATCAGGTAAGGCAATGTCCACTCAGTAGAAAAAATGAGTCATAATGGTATAAATACTTTTGGAGGACAAAGTTTACATCAGGCCAAGATCTGAGGGAAGGAGTACGGGGAACACGTCTCTGCTGGGTTGCTGAATAGAAGGTAAGTCAACACAAAGGGTCAGTGGGAACTTTTCAAATCAGGTCGAAGACAATGCAAAGGATACCAGGGAGATCTGTGGAGGTAGTTTTAGAAAATTGGCTTCTGCCATCCTTCCAGGCAAAGACCTAAAGATGCTGACAATGACCAGCCCTCCAAGGAGTAGTCCATGGCACACCAAAGCCTTCACATGCCACGCCCCACCGCAAGAGGGCTGCTACCATTGTCCCTTACTTGCTTCAGATGCGGTCACAGATGTGCCTGCACCTTCACTATAGGTACCAAGAATCTTTCTAAACACAACCGTTTCAAAGTCTCATAAGTGGCTGACTTGCAATGCAGCAGTATGTTTAAAGTGAAGATTTTTTTTTGGTTCCTCCCTCCTCCCCTTGCTTAAAAAAATAAACAAACAAAACATGATGGGGACTTCCCTGGCGGCCCAGTGGTGAAGAATCCGACCTTCCACTGCAGGGGGCACGGATTCGATTCCTGGTAACTGAGATCCCGCATGCCACACAGTGCAGCCAAAAAAAAAAAACCATGATGGAATATCTTGATTCAACAAATTAGAAATATGATTTTTTAAGGAAGAAAATTTTTTAAATATTAAATAATATGGAGCTAATAGAAATCAAAGATATATTTTCCTGGCTTTTTCTCTGCACATCATACAATAAATACTGCCAAGGTTACACAGTGACTATGGTCTAAATACACATCTGCAGTAGAAGATTTTGCAGTTTTCCCAAAGCAAAATGTTTATTAACGGGATCTATTCATTTTAATAAGGATTCTTCACGATCAACATATACAATAATTAGCTGTGGGCTTGGGCAAGTTAATTAACCTCTCTGAGCCTTGATTTGATCATCCATCACCTATCAAATATAATTAACAATGTCTACCTTACACCACACAAGGTTGATATAAGATTTAAATGTAATCACATGATAAAGTGGGATTCAAATGTGTGGTACAGCTGTGTTTTTTTTGAATTTTTGAGTTTTATTTTTAAATTTTTTTATACAGCAGGTTCTTATTAGTCATCCATTTTACACACATCAGTGTATACATGTCAATCCCAGTCTCCCAATTCATCACACCACCACCACCACACCCTGCGGCTTTCCCCGCTTGGTGTCCATACGTTTGTTCTCTACATCTGTGTCTCAGTTTCTGCCCTGCAAACCAGTTCACCTGTACCATTTTTCTAGGTTCCACATACATGCGTTAATATACGATATTTGTTTTTCTCTTCTGACTTACTTCACTCTGTATGACAGTCTCTAGATCCACCCACGTCTCTACAAATGACCCAGTTTTGTTCCTTTTTATGGCTGAGTAATATTCCATTGTATATATGTACCACAACTTCTTTATCCATTTGTCTGTCGATGGGCATTTAGGTTGCTTCCATGACCTGGCTATTGTAAATAGTGCTGAAATGAACATTGGGGTGCATGTGTCTTTTTGAATTATGGTTTTCTCTGAGTATATGCCCAGTAGTGGGATTGCTGGGTCGTATGGTAGTCCTATTTTTACTTTTTTAAGGAACCACCATACTGTTCTCTATAGTGGCTGTATCAATTTATATTCCCACCAACAGTGTAAGAGGGTTCCCTTTTCTCCACATCCTCTCCAGCATCTGTTGTTTGTAGATTTTCTGATGATGCCCATTCTAACTGGTGGCAGATGATACCTCATTGTAGTTTTGATTTGCATTTCTCTAATAATTAGTGATGTTGAACAGCTTTTCATGTGCTTCTTGGCCATCTGTATGTCTTCTTTGGAGAAATGTCTATTTAGGTCTTCTGCCCATTTTTGAATTGGGTTGTTTGTTTCTTTAGTATTGAGCTGCATGAGCTGTTTATATATTTTGGAGATTAATCCTTTGTCCATTGATTCGTTTGCAAATATTTTCTCCTATGCTGAGGGTTGTCTTTTCACCTTGTTTATGGTTTCCTTTGCTGTGCAAAAGCTTTTAAATTTCATTAGGTCCCATTTGTTTATTTTTGTTTATTTCCATTACTCTAGAAGGTGGATCAAAAAAGATCTTGCTGTGGGGCTTCCCTGGTGGTGCAGTGGTTGAGAGTCCGCCTGCCGATGCAGGGGACACGGGTTCGTGCCCTGGTCTGGGAGGATCCCACATGCCGCGGAGCGGCTGGGCCCGTGAGCCATGGCCGTTGAGCCTGCGTGTCCGGAGCCTGTGCTCCGCAACGGGAGAGGCCACGACAGTGAGAGGCCCACATACCGCAAAAAAAAAAAAAAAAAAAAAAGATCTTGCTGTGATTTATGTCAAAGAGTGTTCTTCCTATGTTTTCCTCTAAGAGTTTTATAGTGTCTGGTCTTACATTTAGGTCTTTAATCCATTTTGAGTTTATTTTTGTGTATGGTGTTAGGAAGTGTTCTAATTTCATTCTTTTACATGTAGCTGTCCAGTTTTCCCAGCACCACTTATTGAAGAGACTATCTTTTCTCTATTGTATATCCTTGCCTCCTTTGTCATAGATCAGTTGACCATAGGTGTGTGGGTTTATCTCTGGGCTTTCTATCCTGTTCCATTGATCTATATTTCTGCTTTTGTGCCAGTACCATATTGTCTTGATGACTGTAGCTTATAAATTAGCATTTGCATCTTATGTGTGTAGCAGAAAGTCTTGATTTGAATTTATAAAAGTGGAAAGTTTCTGGAGAGCACCAATTATTATGTTCCACATTTTAAAAACACATCCTATCAATGAACATAACAAAAAGCATGCTTTCCATTTCTGTGCAAATGAATTTCCATCTCCGGGGCCCACATGAAACACAAAGTTCTGCCTGATACTGACATTTTTTCCTATTATTTAAAGACATTCAGCTATACTATTTTGTTTTATTATCCGTATTTTTTAAAAAGAGCTCTGCAGCTGTTCTCATAACTTATCCCCATTTTTCAAAACAGTTCCTGAATGTGTCTATTATATTCTGACCCCAAAGAAAGGAGACACATTTCAGTAAAAACGTTACATTTTTTTTCCCTGCAGTTTTTTCCCCCTTCTCTGCTTTACTTTTGTATGAGCGTCGTGTTTTAGAGAATCCTCTCCTCATTTCCCTGCCTCAAGTGATGGAAATGTAATTCATCAATCTATTGACTGTATTTAGATATAAATACAGAAGTCTCGAGAAGTTTACAGTAGAGAAGGAAGATTTCAAAATCCGTTGGGAGGATGCTGGGGTCGAGGAGGAAGGATTTTTGTAAACCTCTGATTTGCTCCTTCTTGGCACATCTCTGAACACACTTGTAGTAGAACGTGTACATTCTATAGCTATGTCCTAAATCAGTGGCAGTCAGGTACCCTGTAAGGAAGCACAATGCCCCTTGCTGCACCCCTTTATTTCCCTCCGAATGAGCACATTCCTCTCATATCCTCCACCACCCACTGCCCTGGGAGGCCCCGGACCCTTTCCAGATCCTCCTCTCATTCACTGGCGCCCTGTGCACAAGCCCCACTCCTGCCCTCTGTGTAACAGCAGATGTTGGTCGCACTTCTACCCTGGGCAAGCACAGGGCTGGAAAGGGTCTTAGTTGGAAGCACCAGTCCAATTTGCAAGAACATGTCCCAGGGTATTCAAAACTGGAAAAAACACAACTCAGACTGTCACTGTCTATCTGTCTGTCTGTCTGTCTCTCTCTCTCGCACACACACACACACACACACACACACACACACACACACACCAGCAACAACCACCAAAACCCCCCTCAGCCAGTCCTGCCCCCTGCCTTCAGTGGAGCTGGCAATAGATGCAGGAGGGAACTGACTCATGAAATGACAAAGGCCCTTCTGTTTTTCTACAATTATAAAGCAGAGTTGGGGGTCTGACAGCACTAGCTAGCTGGGCTGGACCAAGCAGGGGAAGGAGGGAGACAGATGCTGTGGCGACCAGGTCATGTCGACATCTGCAACAGGAAGACCAGAAATACCAGTGCTCGTGTGGGTTTTCTTCTGTTCTCTTCAAGGTGGAGTCACAGGGTTCCCCAGCTCTTTTTTAGGGAGCACTGGGTAATGACACCTAGTGGCCCCTATTTAAATTACTCTTGGATTCCAGTGCCATGAAAAAAGAAAGGAAACGTGGCTTTCAGGAAACTCAGAGTTAATTCTAAGCACAGCAGCGGCAGCTGTCACATCCTAGATTTCTGCCACAATCACCTGGGCCAGGTGATTTCCCCATTCCACACCTCCATCGCCTCGTCTGTAAACAGGGGTAATATCGGTACTGAGCACGTGGGCTGTGACGAGGGTTGAAGGAGATAATATATGCAAAGTACTCAGAAAACGCCTGACACGTAGTGAGTGTCCAATTAGTATTAGCTCTGCATTATTTTAATTGATAGAATGTATTTTGGGGACTTCCCAGGTGGTCCAGTGGTTAAGAATCCACCTTCCAATGCAGGGGACACGGGTTCGATCCCTAGCTGGGGAACTAAGATTCCCACATGCCATGGGGCAACTAAGCCAGCACACCACAACTACTGAGCCCGCACACTGCAACTACTGAGCCCACATGCTGCAACTACTGAGCCCGTGCACTCTGGAGCCTGTGTGCCACAACTAGAGAGCCCTCTCACCACAACTACAGAGTCCACATGCTCTACAGCCCAAGCGCCACACTAGAGAGAAGCTGCAACAAAGATCGCATGTGCCACAACTAAGACCTGACTCAGCCAAATAAATAAATAAATAAATACTTTTTTTTAAAAAAAGAATGTATTTTTAAAATTTGTTACATAATAATTGGTGCCAATAATTGGTTAGCTACATTAGCATTCTACTCCATTTGTCTTTGTCATACAATAAAAATACTTTAAGTACTTAGTGAAACTGCATTAATTTTTACCCACAATCTTCTAGTACTGTTGACACAACCAGGAAGATATGCATCATGTATCATGTAGTCTTACATGCCCTCAACATCACTCTGCATACATTCAGGGATGTGGGGACCTCACCTTGAGAAGTTTAGTAGTATCTAATGCCTGGCTGAAAACCCAACAGCAGCCCACACTGCTCTGGGTTTATGTATGAGACTTCAGTGTCTTAGGTGGGATATGCTCTATTCAGTTTGCCACAGTCCACACCACTCCCTGTCACCTTGTACTAAGACACTTCTCCCATTTTTTTACATTTATTTTATGGAAATATAGTTGATTTACAAAGTTGTGTTAATTTCTACTGTACAGCAAAGTGATTGTTATACATAGATATACATTCTTTTTCATATTCTTTTTTTTTTTTTTTTTTTTTTTTGCGGTATGCGGGCCTCTCACTGTTGTGGCCTCTCCCGTTGCGGAGCACAGGCTCCGGATGCGCAGGCCCAGCGGCCATGGCTCACGGGCCCAGCCGCTCCGCGGCATATGGGATCCTCCCAGACCGGGGCACGAACCCGTATCCCCTGCATCGGCAGGCGGACTCTCAACCACTGCGCCACCAGGGAGGCCCTCTTTTTCATATTCTTTTCCATTATGTTTTATCACAGGATATTGAGTATATCAATAGAGCTATACAGTAGGACCTTATTGTTTACCCACTCTCTATATAATAGTTTCATCTGCTAAGCCCAAACTCCCAATCTATCCTTCCCTCACCCCCCTTCCCCCTTGGCAACCACAAGTCTATCCTCTATGTCTGTGAGTTTGTTTCTGTTTCATACGTAAGTTCATTTGTGTCATATTTTAGATTCCACATATAAGTGATATTATGTGATATTGGTCTTTCTCTGTCTGACTTACTTCACTTAGTATGATCATCTCTAGGTCCATCCGCTGCAAATGCATTATTCCATTCTTTTTTATGGCTGAGTAGTATTCCATTGTATATATCTACGACATCTTATTTATCCATTCCTCTGTCGATGGATATTTAGGTTGTTTCCATGTCTTGGCTATTGTAAGTAGTGCTGCTGTGAATATTGGGGTAAACATATCTTTTTGAATTAGTGTTTTCTCTAGATATATGCCCTGGTCCACTTCTCTCATTTATGTTGCCTGCTGGCTCTGAAAACACTTGAGTTTGATACTCCTTGTTTAGACACTAAGAGATGAAGTCCCTATCTCTTATGCTGGAATTGAAGGCTTTTCACAGTCTGCCCTTCTAGTCATGCTTTATTCATATGAACCCTCCGTGCCAGGCACAATCATGCCAGCTGAACAGCTGTTCCCATCCAGCCTCTGTATCTTTCCTCAGCCAGTTCTCACTGTCTGATTAGAATCACCCCCCCTGCCCTCCCTGCCAACCTCTTGCCACTGATATCCGGTCTCTCCTCCAAGGCCCACCTTAAATTCCACTGACACCTCGGACACTTCTCCCTGACAGTTAGAGCCTGTGTAATCTTTTCCCTTTCTTGGTTTTGACATCAATTGTTGGGGCTAATAAGTTTCATAGGGTGGTTGGTGGAGGCTAAACGAGTTAATAAGCACTTTGTGCCTGGAATGTATATGTGGTCCATAAAAGAGGACTTACTGGTACCATTTTATCCCTCTTTCCTGACAGCTCTATTGCATGTTGTACTTTTTGTGCATGTGTCTTTTTTCAACCATTTAAAAATTATGGTAAAATACGCATAACATAAAATTTAGCATTTTAACCATTTTTAAGTGTATGATTTAGTGGCATTAATTACATTCACTCTGTTGTGCAACCATTACCACCATCCACCTCCAGAACTCCACCTTCCAAAACTGAATCTCTGTACCCGTTAAACACTAACTCCCCATTGCCTCCTTCCCCCAGGCCCTGGCCACCACCATTCTACTTTGTCTCTGAATTTGATGACTCTAGGTATCTCATGTAAATGGAATCATACAACATTTGTCCATTAGTGACTGGGCTTATTTCACTTAGCCTAATGTTCTCTAGGTTGTAGCATGTGTCAGAATTTATAAGGCTGAACAGTATTCCATTGTATGTATATAGCACATTTTGTTTATCCATTCATCTGTCAATGAACACAAGTGGCTTCCAACTTTGGCGAATAATGTGAATGTGAATTGTGAATAATGCTGCAATGAATATAGGTGTGTAAATATCTGTTCAAGTCCTTGCTTTTTTTTTAAATTTATTTTATTGAAGTAGAGTTGATTTATAATATTGTGTTAATTTCTGCTGTACAGCAAAGTGATTCAGTTTTACATATATATACATTCTTTTTCATATTCTTTTCCATTATGGTTTATCACAGGATATTGAATATAGTTCCCTGTGGTATATAATAGGGCCTTGTTGTTTATCCATTCTATAAATAATAGTTTGCATCTGTGAATCCCAAACTCAAGTTCTTGTTTTCAATTCTTTTGGGTATATACCCAAAGTGGAGTTGCTGGATCATATGATAATTCTTTTTTTTTTCTTTTTTTTTTTTCTTTTTGCGGTATGCGGGCCTCTCACTGTTGTGGCCTCTCCCGTTGCGGAGCACAGGCTCCGGATGCGCAGGCCCAGCGGCCATGGCTCACGGGCCCAGCCGCTCCGCGGCATATGGGATCCTCCCAGACCGGGGCACGAACCCGTATCCCCTGCATCGGCAGGCGGACTCTCAACCACTGCGCCACCAGGGGGGCCCTCATATGATAATTCTATGTTTAATTTTTTAAGGACCTACCATATCATTTTCCACAGAAGATGCACCATTTTACATTCCCATTAGCAATGCACAGAGCTTCCAATTTCTCTGCATCCTTTCCAACACTTGTTATTTTCTGCTTTTTAAAAATAATAAAAATAATAGCCATCTTAATGGTGTGTAGTGTCCACCATCTATTGTCTTAATCTCCATTTTGCACTTTACTTTTCACTCCTTTGTTTCATTCAGTCGGTTTTTTTCCCCTAACAGAATCATAAACTTCTTGATGGCCAAAATGGTCATGGACAATTTATGTATCCTTCCCTCACCCTCTATCCAAGCCCCCTAACTCCCACTGGCATCTAATATTGAGCTCTACACAAGTTTGGGTGTTGTTGTTTTTTTTAAAATAAATAAATAAATTTATTTATTTATTTGTTTGTTTGTTTGTTTGGCTGTGTTGGGTCTTCGTTGCTGCACACGGGGTTTCTCTAGTTGCCGCGAGCAGAGGATACTCTTTGTTGTGGTGCGTGGGCTTCTCATTGCGATGGCTTCTCTTGTTGTGGAGCACGGTCTCTAGGCGCGTGGGCTTCAGTAGTTGTGGCTCACAGATCCTAGAGCGCAGGCTCGTTAGTTGTGGTGCACAGGCTAGTTGCTCTGCGGCATGTGGAATCTTCCCGGACCAGGGTTCAAACCCGTGTCTCCTGCATTGGCAGGCAGATTCTTAACCACTGCGCCACCAGGGAAGTCCCCAAGTTTGGGGTTTTGATCCTCAAAGTGTGGGCTCACCTGGGAGTTTGTTAAAAATGCAGACTCTCAGGCCCTGCCCTGGAATTAGTGAACCAGAATCTGCATTTTAACAAGATCTCCAGGGGGTCTGCAAGCACATTAATTGTTGAGTGATACTAGGATAGGGAGAGGCAGTTTACCTTCATTCTGTTGATAGGTTCTATTACCTCATTTCATGGGTGCTCCATAAATGTTTGCTGATTGAAGGATTAATAAGGAAAATTAACAGCCCTGTTAATACTCACCATCAGGCATTTATCAAAAATATGAAAAAGCATACCTTGAAAAGTAGCTCAAAGCAGGTTGAAAAAGTAGGGCAGAGAAAACTGTCACAGCCAAGAGGAGCCTAAAGACACATGACTAAATGGCATGTGGCATCCTGGATGGGATCCTGGGATAGAAAAAGGGCATTAGGCAAAAACTAAGAAATCTGAATAGAATGTGGACTTTAGTTCGTAATAATGTAGCATTAATTGTGACAAAGGTACCACACTAATGGAAGATGTTAATAACAGGGGAGTGTGTGAACTCTCTGTACTACTTTCACAATTTCTCTGTAAACCTAAAACTCCTCTAACATAAAAAGTTTATTTTAAAAGGGGAGGCAGAGAACAGGCAGAACATCAAGATGAAAATCAGCTGCAGAGGTGTAGAAGTAACATTTGTGTCTTCAATTTTCCGCTGCAGAATAGGCTGGTACCTCCAGGACCTTTTATAATCAAAGTGACACCTCTGCAGCACTGAGGAAAGATGGTCAGCAGCTGGCTGTCCCTGAATTTGACACCAGGCCAGCCTCCCTCTGCTGGGCCTGGGACAGGCCTCTGCTGCCTAATGGGCTACTCCTCTTTCTCCTTGAGGGGTGCCATCTGCTAAAAGGGCATCAAAAACCTGGGGTTAAGGACACAGGAAACTCTAAGCAATATTCTAGCACTATCTTATCTGCCTTTCCTGGGTTGAAATGTACTTTCTTTTTTTTTTTTTTTTGCGGTACGCGGGCCTCTCACTGTTGTGGCCTCTCCCGTTGCAGAGCACAGGCTCCGGGCGCGCAGGCTCAGCGGCCATGGCTCACGGGCCCAGCCGCTCCACGGCACGTGGGATCTTCCCGGACCGGGGCACGAACCCGTGTCCCCTGCATCGGCAGGCGGACTCTCAACCCCTGTGCCACCAGGGAAGCCCAGAAATGTACTTTCTTGAGATTAAAATTTAAGTTATATCAATTCTTAGAAGAAAGTACTGATGTCAAGTCAAGTGCCACGGGGAACTAAGTTTTCCCAACAGATGACCAAGTTCAGGTGCCACTGCAAACTCTTTACATAAGCTCCTTCCCTTTAAGTGGGATGATTTCTTTCTCTCTCAGCTCCTCAAATAACTTTTTTTCATTAGCTCTGTCACATTTTGTTTATATCAAAATATTGACCTTAGGGAAGTAAGCACCATTGAAATCAATCTGTACTAAACAATTAGTATAATTAGCAATAATAAAGATTACCAGGCTTCCCTGGTGGCACAGTGGTTGGGAGTCTGCCTGCCGATGCAGGGGACACGGGTTCGTGCCCCAGTCCGGGAGGATCCCACATGCTGCAGAGCGGCTGGGCCCGTGAGCCATGGCCGCTGAGCCTGCGCGTCCGGAGCCTGTGCTCCGCGACAGGAGAGGCCACAACAGTGAGAGGCCCACATACCGCAAAAAAAAAAAAAAAGATTACCGCTAGCATTTCTTCTTTTCACTGTATTTGAGATACAGCGCCATGTGCTTTATGTGTATGATCTTGTTTCATTCACTCTATAGACGAACTCTATAAGGCAGGTGCTGTTACTACCTCCATGGGATACTTATTACACATTTTCAACAGGACAGGAGAGACTGATTTAGCAAAGCACACGAGGAAGACGTTGGGACTTGAGACCGTTTCTGGCTCAGGGTGGCATAGGAGTCATACGGCTACCAAAAAGCAGGTATAATATAATCATCAATTAATAAAAGTATAATACCCAGAAAACGGAAAATCAAACATTTCCTGACAATAGCTTATATGCCACACACTGATATGAGATACTTCAAGTATGTCACCCATTTATTGCTCACAATACTACTTGGATGAAGGAATTACTGTCCCCATGTTACAAGATGAATAAACTTGAGGCTCAAAGATTAGAAAATGACACATGGGTCACACAGCTCGCAAGTGGCAGTGCTGGATTCTGCGCCCAGCTGTGTCTGATGGCCGAGCTTGTGCCCCTTCCATTGGGACCACTCTGCCCAGATCAGGACAGTGCTGGCCCAGCCACAGCTAGAGTCCCGCATCTAGTCCAGGCCTGGCACCAAAAAGGTGGAGCCCAGGACCCAAGGGAACACAGCCCAAAGAAAGCAACCAGAGGGAGGGGAAACGAAATCCAGTTCCTGTGAGAAACGGTGAGAGAATAAACTTGGCCCCGTGACAAGACTTTGCGGGAAGACGTGATTGTTCTCCCACCTATCTGCAGGGCTCCCACGTAGGAAAAGGGACAGACATTCTGGGTAATCGCAGGAAGCAGAACTAAAGCTCAAGAAGGCCAGAACTAGATTTAGCTTTGATACAATGGAGAACACAAAGGAAGAATTATTCCAGTAGGGTCACCGCCTCATGGGACAGTGAGGTCTGCATCCCCACAGGCGAGAGACCACAAATGATATGTAGGAACAGTGATCTAGAATTCTAGATAAACTCTAAGGTCCTTTCTAACCCGGAAACTCAAGACTCAGCTATCCTAATACAGAGTTTTACCACATACATAGAATATACACAGACCATATAAGGATCCCAAATTTTCAAGAGATCAAACTATAGAATATGTCTAATTCACACCAAACATATTGAACTCTTTGCTAGCACTCGAAGGAAGGACATTATTATGAATATTAAATGTTCTCGAGCAGTAGGTACACAGAAATATCAGTGAGAGAAAATACTAGGTTGCAAAGAATGAGCATGCGAGAGAGGTCTTCAGGTTTTCGGGGGGCCCTTTAGCACATGCCCCAGCGAGCCACTGTGCTGGAATTCCCGGGGGTTCACACAGCAGAGAGGCCCTGACGAGGGTACCTGGAGGAAGCCAAGTCAAGCACCAGGCCCCTCACAAAAGTAGTCCCTGTGCACCAGACCCTTCCCCCAGCATAGGAGGAAGTCCTCTTTCAACCTCTTCATGCAACCATTACCAAGAAATCAGGAAGACTGTGGGAGATGTCAGGTTATAATCACAAGGCCCCGGTAACTCTGCAGTAAGAAGGCTCACCCTCTTATGACTCATTAGGAGACAGGCTGGTTCTTTCCTTCAGAAGAATGGAATCTTCACAGTATATCGCTTGCAGATTTCCAGACTTCACTCCATATGATGGAAGCTTCTAGTCTCCTGGACCAATATGTTTCTTCTGCTTGTCTCCCCATCTATTCTGCAGGTAAGGTCACTAGCTAAGCAAGTCAGACCTTCCCCAACTGGTTAGAAAAACACTGATGCTACCCTGCGGGACACTGGGATGTGGCGAGCACCACCGACTCCTTCGTGTGGATAGTGACCCAGAAGCATCAGTCGCAGTTGATCTACCCAGAGAAACAGGCAGGCTGATGGCAGACCACTTAAGCCTTCTCCTGGAGCAATATCACACGAAGAAATGGTTCAGGCATAAATTTGCATACAGTCAGTCGTACATCTCCACCTCCACCCATACGACTCAGACGGTGCCCCTCGGTTGTTCAATGGCTCAGGCATCCCAATGAGCAACACCCTAGGGTTCAAAAAAGTCCTTCTTGGCCCAGTACAGGTCTCCTTCTAGAGCTTTCTTCTTTCTGATGGTTTGGGTGCAATTTAAAGAAACATAATCCCAAATCAATATAGAAAAACTACCAGTGTAAAAATGTCTTGTTGGCCATTTTCATTTCTTAGAGGTCCTGTGCCTCAGAGAACCAATTATAAAAGCATTTGTGCAGTCACTGGGTGCCACTATCAGAAATTAAAATGTTTAATTTAATTTAATCATCCAAAGTAACATTAATCAAAAGGACAAAAAACAAATGGAAGAGAAAGCATTTTAACCCAAGGCTGAACACTCTGCTATCTTGTACAAAGAGCTCATCTGTTAAAACCATGAGACCAAGTCTCCTAATTCTAGAAAGAATTGGTGCTAAGAGACCTGTTTTAGTGCCAGTGGCTGCAAGGATTTTAATTAGTCACAAAACCCTCGTGGACCAATTCACCAAGCTCAAAAATTCTGTCATTTTACCATTACTCCCCACCACCAACACCCCTAAAAAAACCTATCATCTCCAAACTCTGATATCCCTGCTGCGATAGACCTTATTACCACAGGGAGTATCCTATTAACTGCTTTTCAGGGGGATTATACATCCCCAACCTGTGGATTCAGGCCCAGACATGAGATTTGCTATGGACAATGAATTGTGAGCAGAAACGTGTGTCACTTCTGCACTGAAGATTTAAGAGTTAGTAAATCGCTTCACCATGATCTCTGTTCACTCTACCATGGGACCAGCAATGCTCCAGATAAGACCTGTTCTGTCAAGCCAGGTCCCAGAGTGCAGATGGCAGGGGGAGGAGCTACAGCAAACCTGCAGTGGGTAGGAAGCACAAGTGAGAAATGAACTTTTGTTGTCATAAGCCTCTGAGACTTTTGGGTGTGCTTGTTACCTCGGAAAACCTAGCCTATGCTCACCACTAAACTTGCCGTTACCACATCAGTTAGTCAGTATCTGCAAAAGACTTGCTCTTTGTGAGCACCAGCTCCAATTTTGGAATTGTCTCACACAGATACGTGCTAAAATATGTCTTTTACAAAAATTAGGCATTTACTCAAATGCTATTTCTTTAAGCTGTCACTAAAAATAGGTTGACTTGCTAACCTGGAAATCCTCTAGCAGTTGCTCTCCCTCGTACTAATTACTACTGTATTAGTCAGAAAAGTCAAAAATACATAGTGCGGACTTCCCTGGTGGCACAGTGGTTAGGAATCCGCCTGCCAATGCAGGGAACACGGGTTCGAGCCCTGGTCTGGGAAGATCCCACATGCTGCGGAGCAACTAAGCCTGCGAGCCACAACTACTGAGCCCGTGTGCTGCAACTACTGAAGCCCGCGTGCCTAGAGCCCGTGCTCCACAACAAGGGAAGCCATCGCAATGAGAAGCCCGCGCACCGCAACTAGAGAAAGCCTGTGTGCAGAAGCGAAGGCGCAATG